>NC_133113.1:6340000-6483534 GCF_022965805.1 Primulina eburnea
AGGATCCGAACATGGCCTATAAATAGTGCTCGGATTTCTCATTTTTGACTTACCAATTTCTTGAGTTTTCTCTCATTTTGGAGAGTTTGGAAAGTTTCTAGGGTTAGTTGTTGGTCGAGCGATAGCCAAGAGCTGCCAGGAGTAGTAGCGTAGCGGCGCCTGAGTTACGAGGCAATCGACATCAAAGGGCTGTCGACGGACGAAGGTAAACCCTAAACCTTTTGTAGTACTAGGGAGTACTGGTTTTGCTAGTCGAGCATGGTAGTATTGATTGAGTATGCTTTTGATGCGTAGGCTTGTGCTAGACCTGATTAGCGGTGTTGCGTAAGGCTAGGCTTGCTGTGATAGAGGTACGAAAGTACTATCCGAGATATCCTGGTTGAGTATACATTCATATATGTGTTGCATGAGTATTTGCTGCATTGTTATATGTCATATGATGCATGCTATTATGTCACGAGTTATGATGCATATTGCATATCATGTTGAGCCGTATCTCCTTCGAGATAGCCTTTACTGTTGAGCTGTATCTCTTTCGAGATAAGCTATATCTTGGGGCCGCTCAGCCCTGTCTTGTGGACGCATGGACACCGAGAGTACACAGTGGCCGACGGGTCGGGAGGGCTTCGGTGGTCCGGGACATTTTAGGTCCACGTCTGTCTTCTAGTGGATGCAGTGACCCAGAGGTGTACCGCGCGGCACTATCCACTTGGCGCCTCTAGACTGAGCATTGTTGAGATCCTTTTGTGACTCCTGTTTCTTGACTACCCTGGTATCATGATCATAGCATGTGCATTTCATATAGGTCTGTATACTCATACTTTTGTACTGGGCGTTCTTATCGCTCACGTCCTCGGTTTTGTTTATTCTTGGACACCCCATTCCCACGGGGCAGGCCTCAGGTTGGACAGTTCGGGAGGAGCAGGAGGAGGACGTTGAGTAGCTGGTTGGTTTAGTTTATCGGTATTGTTTTGATTCGATATGGTTGTATTGGATATTTTATTTTGAGTTATTCTAGACTTCGATTGGGTTGTATAACCATTATTTTGTTGACTTTTTCCGCTGTTATCTCTGATTATTGTTAATTAGGTTAATTGCATGCTTAGTTCTTGACTAGTAGGTGATTCTGGAACGGGTCACTACATTGCCGCCGGACAGGGATGTTGAGTTTGTGATTGATCTAGCTCCAGGTACGGTTCCTATTTCTAAGGCTCTGTATATGATGTCCCCTACCGAGATGAAGGAGTTGAAGACGCAGTTGCAGGATCTTTTGGACAAGGGTTTTATTCGACCGAGTTCTTCGCCTTGGGGAGCTCCGGTTCTTTTTGTCAAGAAGAAAGATGGGTAGTTGCGGCTGTGTATCGACTACAGAGAGATCAACAAAGTGACTGTCAAGAATAAGTATCCGTTGCCACGGATAGATGATTTGTTTGATCAGCTGCAAGGTGCTACTGTATTTTCGAAGATTGATCTTCGATCTGGCTACTATCAGTTGAAGGTTAGGGAGTCTGATATCCCTAAGACGGCGTTCCGTACCAGGTACGGTCATTATGAGTTTCTTGTGATGTCTTTTGGTCTGACCAATGCTCCTTCAGTTTTCATGGATCTGATGAACCGTGTGTTCAAGCCGTATTTGGATAGCTTCGTCATTGTCTTCAACGATGACATATTGATCTATTCCAAGACCAGAGAGCTTCATTCAAAGCACCTCAGAACTGTTCTTCAATTGTTGAGAGAGAAGAGGCTGTATGCCAAGTTGAAGAAGTGTGAGTTCTGGTTGGAACAGATTTCTTTTCTAGGCCATGTTGTATCGAAGGATGGTATAGCTGTTGATCCAGCAAAGATAGAGGCGATTCAGAAGTGGCTTATTCCTACTATTGTACCAGAGGTACGCAGTTTTCTTGGATTGGCAGGTTATTACCGTCGTTTCATCTCAGATTTTTCTAAGATCGCCCTGCCGTTAACCAATCTGACGAGGAAGACTGTGAAGTTCGAGTGGTCCAATGATTGCCAGAGTGGATTCCAAGAGTTGAAGGATAAGTTGACAACAGCTCATGTTCTTGCATTGCCCAGTGGTTCAGAGGACTTTGTTGTTTATACCGATGCGTCGAAGAAAGGTCTTGGTGCAGTACTGATGCAGCGAGGTAAGGTTATCACCTATGCTTCTCGCCAGTTGAAAGACTATGAGAAGAATTATCCGACGCATGATATGGAGCTAGCAGCTGTGGTTTTTGCCCTAAAATCTGGAGACATTATTTGTATGGCGAAAAGTGTGAAATTTTCACAGACCACAAGAGTTTGAAGTATCTGTTTTCCCAGAAAAAGCTCAATATGCGACAGAGACGGTGGTTAGAGCTTGTCAAAGACTACGATGTGACTATCAGTTACCACCCAGGGAAAGCGAATGTTGTAGCAGACGCTTTGAGCCGTAAATCGAGTTCTTCCTTGAGTTCGATGATTCAGAAGCCGTTGTTGTTGGACTTGCAGCGAGAGGAGATTTCTTTGGTAGTCCCTGGAACCATTGCTCGCTTTTCAGTGTTGGTTATTTGGGCTACTTTGACGGACATGATCCGTAGAGAGCAGGCCAGTGATTTACAGTTGGCAGAGATGAGAGCTAGAGCAGAGGAGAGAGGTAATTCAGAGTTTGGATTGAATGGAGATGGTTTGGTGACTTTCAGAGGCCGTATTTGTATTCCTGCTGGTGATGATATTCGACGAGACGTCTTGACAGAGGCTCATACCGCGCCATACTCGATACATCCAGGCAGCACTAAGATGTATCAGGATCTTCGTAGACTCTATTGGTGGCCAGGTATGAAGCAAGATATTGCCATGTTTATTTCTCAGTGCCTAACTTGTCAGCAGGTGAATATTGAGCACCAGAGACCTGCTGGGACATTGCTATCTTTGCCGATTCCTCACTGGAAGTGGGAGCATATTACGATGGATTTCGTGACTGGTCTTCCCAGAACGCAGAAAGGTTTTAACTCTATTTGGGTTATTGTTGATCGATTAACCAAGTCAGCGCATTTTCTCCCAGTCAAGACGACGTACTCCATGAACCAGTATGCCGAGGATTATATAGCAGAGATTGTGAGACTTCACGGTGTCCCTGTGTCGATTGTGTCTGATCGTGACCCTAGATTTACCTCAGAGTTTTGGAAGAGTTTGCACAGAGATATGGGTTCACGGTTAGCTTTCAGTACAACATATCACCCTCAGAGCGACGGTCAATCAGAGAGAGTTATTCAGATTCTAGAGGATATGCTCAGAGCTTGCACTATTGATTATTCTGGTAGATGGGATTCTAAATTGCCTCTTGTTGAGTTCACGTACAATAACAGTTACCAGGCGACGATTGGGATGGCACCGTACGAAGCACTTTATGGCAGGAAGTGTAGATCTCCCTTGTATTGGGATGAGATTGGTGAGAGGAAGATGTTGGGTCCAGAGTTGGTCCAACAGACTGCTGATGTTGTTGCTGTTATTAGAGAGAGGATGAAAACAGCGCAGTCGAGACAGAAGAGCTATGCGGATGTAAGTTGTAGACCTTTGCAGTTTGAGGTTGGCGATCACGTGTTTCTGAAGATAGCACCTCTCAAGGGTGTGATGCGGTTTGGCAAGAAGGGCAAGTTGAGTCCGAGATTTATTGGCCCCTTTGAGATCTTGGATAGAGTCGGTGATCGAGCTTACAGGTTAGCCCTACCGCCAGATCTTGACAGAGTCCATAATTTTTTTCACGTATCGATGCTCAGGAAGTATATTGCGAATCCTTCCCATGTTCTTCGCCACGAGCCATTGGACTTGACGCCGAATTTGACGTACCAAGAGATTCCGGTTCAGATTCTAGACCGCAAAGTCAGAGTTTTGAGGAACAAAGAAATCGGCATCGTTAAAGTTCTTTGGAGGAACCATTTGATCGAAGAGGCCACGTAAGAACCAGAGGATGAGATGAGAGAGAATTATCCTGAGTTGTTCGTGCAGTAACGTCAATTTCGAGGACGAAATTCCCTTAAGGAGGAGAGATTGTAATAGCCCAGCCTGGTGTACGGTACGGTTTAAGCTTCGTATGTTTATTGGGTTATTTGGTTTAGATGTTAAGAGTTGTGTTTATTGGTTTTAGTATGGTTGGTTATTATTATTTTGTGGTATTGTTGATGTTCATGGATGGTGGATGTTTAGTATCAGTGTTTCGGTTCGATTTTAGTTGCATTAGTATTGTTCTTGGCCGTGACCAGACCGCACCCGCGGTATATTGGCACCGCACCCGCGGTCAAGTTGGTACTGCACCCGCGGTCGTCGATTTCAGAATTTTGGTTGGGAGGCCGTGAGCTCAGCGCACCCGCGGTCGCGCACAGCTTGAGATTTTTTAAGTGATATAATTGGATAAGTTGGTTCACTTTACTCATTTCCTTTCTCCCCATTTTCGATTTCTCTCCTTAAGACTAGGGTTTCCCTCATTTCTTTCATTTCCTACCTTTGATTCTTGCATCTTGGTGGTTAATTGTTGAGAGATCAAGGTTCTACTTGGTGCTAGGAAGCTAAGGTAAGCTTTTGGTGTTGTTTATTCTTGGTTTTGGAGGAGATGTGATATGGGTTTGTTGATATTGTTGGTTTTATGGATTAATTGACATGGGTTTTTGGTTATTGAGATGTTGATGGTGTATATTATGGATTTTTGTTGTAGGATTTCAACCAAGAGATTAGTGAAGGTGTTCTAGTGGTTTGTAAGTGGAATTTCATCTTTTGTGCTCACATGATTATATATGTATTGTGTTTCAAAGGTTTTATTGTGTTATTCCCTTCATTTGATTCACTATTATGTATTGATACCTTTGTTGTATATTGTGGAGGCAATTGATGTCTCAACTATGAGAAAGGAATACAAAAGAGAAAGAATATCAAAGTGTTTGATGAAATGTCCCAAAGAAAGAGTTTAAATGTTTTATGGATTGATAGATACATAGTCAGAGATTGCATGCAATTAGTTGATCAACGACCATAGGCTTATATCCCTCAGAGTTGTCGATTTATATCGATGGGATACGAGCACCACAGACAGAGTCAGTATTGATATCAATCCACCATAGTAAAGAGAAATACCATCTCATTGTTATGCTATTGCTATGATATTCATGTTTCAGAGTCGATGGTATTTAATGTTTTCAAAGCCATGTTTTACAGAGTATACTATGTATCATTGCTATGTAAGAGTTCCACTTGCTGAGTTTTATACTCATTTAAGTTATTTCATGTGATGTAGATAAGAGCGACGGACCAGGACGTTGATTGTGTCCCGGAGTCATATGCATACGAAGTTGGAAGGAAGATGTTATTTTGTAAGCATTTTTGGAACATGATCATAGGAATGATATTTTGTATTTTTGTTATATCATTTGAATGATCATGTATTTACCTTTAAACATTTTATGGTAATGTATTTTGAAACTCCTTCCATTTGAAAGAAAATTTTAAATTCCGCTGCTATTTTATTGTAAACGGGTCGAGGTGTCACAACTGCTCTACTGAATTTCTCAGCTTCTGGAGAAGAACTATCTCCGTCCTGTTTCAAGAAACTGTTGAAGATGGAATTTCAAGTTCTTGTTGACATTGTCGCCAAAGCACTGTTAGTCAAAGCCGGAACATTCGATCGGCTAACAAAAGAAAAAGTTCAAGTGATGATAGCCATCACTTCTGGATATAAGGTGGATTTGAGTCGTTTTCTTTTCTAAATAATGAAGGAAATAGTGGTCAGGAGAAGTTCTGGTTTCGCGGTGCAGATCAGTCAAATGCTTAAGGATGCTGGTTTTGCTCTTACTTCTGATTTGGACTCCTCGTACGTAACAATGGCAGATGCTGATAATGTGCTTTCATTGAGACGCAAGCCAACCGTGGCTGAGTTTATTGCTTTGAAAAAGGAAGTGGGAGATGCTCAAGCTGAGGCTCTAGCACCTCAGAAGAAAATCAAAAAGAAGAGAGTGATTATCTCTACTGATTCTGATAAAACAGTTTCTGAGGAGTCTGCTGCTCCTATTCAACCATCTCTGTTATCCACTCCCAGCAAGAAGAAAGCTCGCACTGTTCTTCGCATCAAGAAGACAGCCGCCATCTCTAAGTTGTAAACTGTTCTGTTGAGAGAAGTGTTTCCAGAAGCCGTTCCTACTATACCTCAAACAACCTCTGTTTCAAAACCAGCTACTAGTTTTGCTCCAACAACATTTACTATTTCAAATGTCAGACCCTTATCTGAAATTGTCATTCGTGAATCAACTACCGGGTATTCTGCTTTTCGACCAGTGATGACTGCTTCATCATCAAGAAAAGGCAATGGGAAACTTATTGAAGAACCAAATCTCAAAATGCCAAATCATCCGTCTCTACTGGTATTAATCTTCATTTTGGAAGAAATTGAAAATTCTGCCAATAAAAAATGACCTTCTTTGATGAATGGCACAAGGTTCGGGTATTTCATCCCCTCTCGTTTTTCAGAACACCAAGAACTTTTGGAAGACTGGTAAAATATGAGAGAAAGGTCTTTGAATTTGCAAATACAGAAAATGTGATTGAAGCGATGAGACGTCGCAGCTTCATTTTTGAGCAGCTCAAACGCCAGAAGCTGGAATCAATTTTAAAGACTCTTAAGTCTAACTTTGATACTTTGATTCCCACTGCAGCTCAAGATCAAAACGTGATTATTATATTGACTGACCGTTTGATAATAATGGATGAGCAAATTCTTGCTCAAGAACAAAATTTTGGAGATTCTGAACTATATTCAGTAAGCCTCTTTCCAGAATTTGATCAGATTAAGCCAGTTGAGGAAAGAACTATAGCTCCTACAGAAGATAAGGTTTCCAGTACTCCTGCATCTCCCAAAGTGCCTACTCAGTCCTCCTCTCTCATATCTGTTTGTGAACTGGCGCCAATGGATGAAGTCATTCAATCTATCACTCGAGATGATTCTGCGGTACCAGACATCATTCAAGTTGATGCTTCAGTTCAACCAATAGTCCAATCAGCGGATCCACCCCAGGGAGAATCGAATGTTGTCCAATCTCCGTCATTGCCAAATTTGGAGATATTCTCCACTGAACATCAAGAGGAGATGGTCGCAATCTTGAATGATCCGATTCAACCCGCGGAACAGTTGGAGGACATGGAAGTCGGTCACTCAGAAGAAAGCACACTTCCTGAAACCTCTGCTGTTATTGAACAAGCTGATGTTGTAACCATTGCTGCTGAGCAACTTACTGCTAATGAAGGACTTTCTACTGCACCATCTACTGCTATTGTTGCTGCTTCTACTGCTCCTACCTCTTCTACTGCATTAGTTGTCATTGCTGCTGACCCACCCTCTCAAATTGCTCACATTGCGCATCTTGCTGAACTTAGAGAACGAATGCGTGAAAGTAGCCAATTCCCAGAAGAAGATCAATTCAACCTTGAATTTGAGATTGATTGTCTTAAAAGGACTATTGACAGCCTCTCTGAGACTGTCAAGCATTTATCTCATGCTCATGCTGGTGAAGTCTACGCCACCACCAGTTTCAGAGAACGAGTCCTTAAGTATGTCAGCAATACCGCAGAGTCGTTGGCGAAAATTGAGGTTGACACTAAACTCTTCAGGAAAAATGTACTCAAAAGCCATGCTGACCTCGTTCTTGGCCAATCTGATGTTCTTCGAAGGATCTCTACTCATGATGCGGGTCTTCATTCTGTTTCTACCAAAGTTGACACTACGGACTCAAGACTCGAAACGATCAACGCTCAAATTGCGTCGCAATATCAATCAATTCAGGCCTTGAATGAACAACTTTCCAGTCATACACCGACTCTGGAACTTCTGCATAACGGTATTATTACACTTACTGGACGCTTGGATCTCTTACTCACTCGTGCTCATTTTGCTGATGCCAAAAAATGGGAAACAGAAGGCATGATGGAAGCACAAGGAAGAAGATCAGAAGAAGGAAGGACTAGAGATAGTCAAGCAGAACCAACCCTTAGAAATCAAGATCCTCAGGATGAGGGTGAGGAAACTCTGTTCCGAGATATTGGAACAGATGACTAGGATTTCTTACTATTTCTCAAACTTTGTTCAAACTGCTTATTTAATCATCTGGTTTCAGTTGATATCTTTTTTATTACTCATTGTTACTAACTTCCAGGTTTTGTCATCACCGCAAATGGAGAAATTGTTAGATCTATTTTATTGTGGTGATGATATTCAAAACCAGTAGGAATAACACCAACCAGAAGATAATGCAAAGTAGTAGCTCTTAACTTGCTTTACCAGAAGCAGTACTTTAGTTAGTGTTCAACGGCTTAGTACAACAGTAGCAGAACTTAGCTCTACTGGATCAGTACTTGACGGCATCTCACTCAATCGTTCCTATCTTAAATGTTACCATTACTTTACCTAGTACCAAGTATTTATTGCACCATTAAATGCTGTACGAAGTCATTTAATTCGCTTTACCCATTTTGGTAAGTAACAAGACTGATTGTGTTGAAAGCTTTTGCAGGATCCATTTAAGGAATAAAGCTATTTCTTCCAGAAAACAAAAGTGTAGTTTTTTATTATAGACGTTTGATTCAAGTTATCTATATATTTGGATCAAAACCACTTAGAGAACATCGCTGATCTTTTTATCTATCCAACGCTACATTGAGCAACCGCTAACCAATCTTCATCTTCTAAGCTCAAACTTGCAGAAAAGCAGTACACGCTTTATATTTTACATCTGATCTTTGGAGATCATTTTTTACTGATGTTTCTTCATCTCTTCAAGCAAATCACTTTTACTATATTTCGAGAGAAGAGTTTGTAATACTAGAAAAGAGTTTTTTTCAGAACCCTGTTGTATTTACTTTTGTGATTGAGTTACTAAGAGTTTCAGTAGGCAAACCTGAAGTGGGTGTGTACAAGTGTGTAATGTAAAAACCAAAGTCTTTTGGTGATACCTTCTGGAAACAGAAGAAGGAGAGACGTAGAAAATTTTATCTTCGAACTTCCAGAAACAACTACTGTTTTATCGCCTGCTGTTCTTAATATTTTCACCCTACTCTATGGGATCGTTTCCGCACTTATATTTGTGATCTGTTGTACTTGCACTCGAACAAGAACAGCTACAATCTCTAACAGAATTCTAGCACCCTTTGTAAAAACTATCATCAAAGGAAAAGAGTTTACACCCCCTCTCTAAACTCTACATCGATCCCCAACACCTTTGGTTTATTTTCGTTTTTATGCCACGTTATGCCCAAAACTCATATTTTTATGATTTAAAACTCATATTATTGATGCATAAATGGGCTGCCATGGTAAGACTATGTGAAGGGATGTTTTTCAACATGTTTAAGGACCTTTAGGTGCATGTGAGAAGGCTGGACAAGGAGGGTAACCAAGTTGAACGAAAATATGGGTTGAAGGTAAGCTAGGGTTTCGTCTAGGGCATCCTTGAGGACCACGACTCATAGTTGCTGATAGTTCATGACCAGGGGACCCTAGGGAGCTGCGTGATGGTCCTAGGGAGGTTGCACGGTGGCTGGCTCGAAGGCTAGGCATGAGCCGTGCCTAGGAGAGTCGCATGAGGCTTCCTTTGGCACAGGTGAAGGGCTGGGTGTGTTAGGGATGCTAGGTTTGGTCCAAAAACATGTGATGGGTTCGATCTAGGTCCTAGGAGGGTTGGTCAAGGGCTGGTCCAATCGGTTAAGGCCTAGATTTGAAAGAATTGAGGGTGGCATGGGCTAGAGTTTCGAATTTTGTTGGGAAAATTCAGTAGGTATCTTAGGGTTGGTCCAAGGGTTTAATGGGCTTGAATTGAATTGTGGATGGTTTAGTTAGGTTTCAATAATCTTTGGTTCAAATTTGGGAAATTTTGTTTTAGTTTCGAGTCCATACGAGTCAAAACCGAGATTTACGTCTAAGTTTAGAAAAATAATTGAGAAATTAGTCGAGAAGCTTAAGTTTATGTCGAAGAAATATTTATCGGTGTATTTTAAGGTATTATGTTATGTTTGGAATGATTTGGTCGTCATTTTAAGGCCTAAGATAAATTTAGAAAGTTAGGGTTTCAGGGGAAAAATTAGTCATTTTACACCTAAAAAATGTCAGACGTCCTGTCAGTGCCATGAATGCTGTAATATATGTTTATAGAATTTTACAATGAAACATTAATGCTAAAATACATGTTTCATGCTTGGTTTAAAATAAAAATGATTTATATGTGCATGAATTTTTATAAGTGATGAAAAATGAAAAGTTGAAGGAGGTGAATTGATTGTGTATAATACGATGATACGATGATATATATGTAAGGCCAATGCTCAGTTGACGGATGAGAGTGTCGCTGATGTCCCCGTCGCCCGGTACCGTGGTAATACGTAGATGGATCCATCGATCTTCAGCTAATACGAAAGTCACAGTTGAGGATCTGAATTCAATAAAAAGGGAAACATATATTATATGATGAAAAGAATTATGATATGATACGATGAAAGGAAAATGTTTAAGTTTATGCTCGCGAAAAGCTATTTTATTAAAAATATTTTCAGTGTTGCTTGTGAATGTATATGTATTATTTGTTATCATGATTAAGGTTTGCTGAGTCAATAGACTAATTAGGTGTGATCGATGTTGGTGAGCTTGATAATAATGGAGGTCTTGACGGTTGATCTTGTTGGACTGAAGGTGCACACAACCCGAGGACCGTTGCTAGTTTTCCGCAAATAAAATAAGCTTATGATTTATGATTACTTAAAGATTTTTATAACTTAGCTTTTGAGAGGATTTTAGAGTTTAGTTTATTTTTGAAATATTGTTAGTTTATGTTGGTTAAAGTTTTACGATTTTATGCTTTTAATTACTTTGCTTTGCATTTTCAATAATAGTTGGTTGGTTTATTTTGAATGATGCAAAAGTTTTTCAAAACATAATTATGTATATTTTGACCGAATGAAGTAGAAAAAAATTAGTATATTTTAAAGGAAAACGAGTAGTGGATGTTTCAGTTGTTGCCATGTAATCTTCATTTCTGACATATTCAGGTAGTGCACAGTAATTCTGACATTCTGTTGAGAATCAGCGACTGTTGTACGGTAAACATTTTCCTATATTTCAGCTGATATCTAATTATTAATAACTGAGTGTACTGATAATCTTCAGACAATATCTGGATTTGAGCTGACTGATCGACTGCAATAACCTATCAGTTGGGCTTCATTAGTTTTGTTTGGATCAGTTTACCTATCAATATTCCTTTTCGTTTTGAATAATGCAATCAGTTAGGCTCAATAGTCAGTTGGCTATGATTGACTTAGAAAACTTTTTCTCGTGAATATTTAGTTTCCTTCTTGAATTTAATTTATTTAGGCTCTATAATTATCTACTTGATCAGCAAATTTCTTAAATCACTAAGACTGAAATATTCTAACACATCTTTTGTTTAATAACATAAGACTTGAAATCTCATATAAAAAATGAGAGTTAGAAACTCAAGTTCAATAATTCGAAAAAATATATTTCCATAAAATGGTGAACCCGTCAAATTTTTTTTTCAAAAATATCTTTGTTTGTAAAATATTAGGTAATTAATCTTTCAAAAAAATGTATTCTTTATATTGTTTTAAAAAAATTTCTTTATTTATTTAAATATGTGTTGGTTTAATTTTTAAAAAAATAAAGAAAAGAAGTATATATGTGTATTGATCAACTTTTTGTTTATTTTTATTATAAGTAACATGATTAATAAAAAAAATTTAATAATGATAGTTGGAATATGCAAATTTTTGAATTTTCCTAATTAATAATGATAGTCGGAATATAATAGTTGGAGGCAACGGACGCGGTTGATGATGGTGTTTTACCTTATTTTTGCAAAACATTACCATTTATCTTATTTTTCAAAAACTTAATTATTTTTAAATTAATTTTTTTTTAAAAAACCCTAATATATATGTTTGTCCTAAAAAAAAATAGAAAGAAAAGAATGTACACTATTGCTGGTGAAGGTTTTGATAAAACGTATAAGCAAAGAGTATCTGACAATGCAGCACAATATGTAATAATACATCCTTTATCCTTTATTGGCAATCATAGTATATAATTATTTTTTAAAAAATTAAAAATTTCATCCCCTTATAATTTTGGACGTTCTTACTCCTTTCAAGAGGTAATCGAATTATTCGAAGTCCTCATTATTGTCTACTTAAAATTGTAAGTAAAGCTCGAAATCGAGTTTAATTAAATTTTACATAAATAAGTTCGCTTGCAATTCTTTTGGAATATATATATATATATATATATATATATATAAATCCTAATTGTTTAATAGTGTAAGTTTTCACATATATATATTTAGCTGAAATTCGTTTGGATTGTGAAATCTTAGTTTCAATACGGTGGAAATTTACAACTATTGTGAGCGGATGTAGCACTTGTTTGTATACCTACCTGAGCTAATATATATATATATATATATATATATATATATATATATATATATATATATATATATATTCTCAGCGCTTATAGCTGAAGTAGGGGGTGTTAAAATCAGACACAACCCACCAACCCGATACGGTTCAACCCGAAAAAAATTGTAGTTGGGTTTGAGGTTTTCGGGTTCGGGTTAGATCGGGTTGGACCCGATAGCCGACCAAAAAAAATGATCGAGTTTGATTGGGTTCAGATCAACCCGAGTTGACCCGAAAATTTTAAATTTTTTTAAACAAAATATAATTAATTAATATTATCTACATTTTTATTTATTGTATATATTTAAAAATATTATTTGTATATTTATATTATAAATTTTCATTATTTAATATTTATTTTCAACATTTGTTATTTTTTAAACAATTATTTATTTGATTTAGTAAATTTATTTTATTTTTCGACTTTCAAATTTAAATCATATATATGAGGTATATTTTGTTATTATGTGTTTAAATTAATTTTTTTTTTTGAACTTTATTTAATTTTCTTTAAAAAAAATTCAAAATCGGGTTGATTCGGGTTTAGAATTTTCAGGATGGCTCGGATTCGGGTTGAGCAATTGCTCAATCCAACCTAATGCACCCGAATTGACACCCTTAAACTGGAGTATACACATTAGATCAACGCAATATCAACGGTAGACGTTAAAGTAAACACGATGGATGAACACAGTATATATAATTTCAACAAGACTTAATGCATCTACCAATTGAGCTATAGTTGTAGACAAGAGAATTTTGGTACAGTTTTCGAAAAATAAAAATGGTACTATCTTAATTATTTGATGAAATTGAGGGTTTCGTGTCTTTCAATAATATTGTGCATAGGATTCATTCTTGAGATCATCAAAAGACAATGACACATCATCATCTCTCTCCCACTCTACCATTAAAGCTGAGACAAAACATCACGCCTTCACACAATAAATCAATTCTTCTATAATTACAGTTGGATATATATAGTAATAATAATAAAATATATAAATAATTAAACATATTTCACCTTCAAAAATATTTTCCCTTTCACTTTTTTTTTTTGTTGGCTTTTACATAAGACAAAAATTTGTGTAAGACAGTTTCACAGATCTTATTTTGTGATATAAATATTTTATTTGGGTCATCCATGAAAAAATATTACTTTTTATTATGAATACGGTAGGGTTGACCCGTCTCACAGATAAAGATTCGTGAGATCGTCTTACAAGATACCTACTTTTTATGTAAATTGAAGTAAACTATATTAACCATATTTTTTCACCCCATCTCATTTGTCATTAAAGTTGTAATAATTTTCTTGTCTGTTGGTAATCTTGTTTTGGCTTTTGTATTTCAGTTATTGGGAAGCATTGACCTTCCTTTATTCACACAAAAAAAAACTATCCAAATTATTAGAGCTTTGTAAATATTATCCAAGATTTATCTCATCCACATATTCTTAATGACAAACAATCAAATCAAACTCAAGTTTTTTTCCAAAAAATAAAAAAATCATAGGTAAAATCTTGTGTGAGACGATATCACGGATCGTATTTTGTGAAACATATCTCTTATTTGAATAATCTATAAAAAAATATTATTTTTTATTGTGAATATCGATAAAGTTGATCCGTAGATTCGTGAGATCGTCTCAAAAAAAAAACTTATCAGACTCATATTTTGATCCCCAGAGTGCCAGAGAGTATTAAATACAATCTGTAAACAAATAATATTATACATATCCAATCATGCATGCAACATAGTTTTTAAATTTTAATTAAATCAATTAATTTAACTTTATATATAGACTGAAAAAGTCAGAACTGGTAATGATCAAACCATAAGTTGCCCATTAATCAACTCTAAAACATCACAGAAAAGCTAGTTTTAATAGCAGATCCCAAGATAAACGTAACAGCTAAAGAACAAAATCTCAAAAAGAGAGAACAAGAAAATGAAATAAAGACAAAAGAAGAAGCTGCTTTCCGGTCCCAAGATCAAAACATAAAAAGAAAAAAATATATATATTAAATTTTCAATCAATTATCAGTCTCTAAAACTTGGTTCTGAGCATTGGATTGATGATTCTTCTTCGCGAGATTATGCTTATTGTTATGCATCCAAACTTTGAGCACTCTTCTCTTCACCCCAATTTCTTGACAAAATTGCTGCACCAGAGATTCTTCTTGCTTCTGTATTTTCCACCCCACTTTCTCAGCAAAACTGTGCATTTTATCCTTCTGTTCTTGTGTGAATTTTGTCCTGAATCTCTTCTTCACCATCTGATGCACCGGCCTCGCCGCCACCGCCCCTCCGCCGCCGCCCTCCTGTTCGTCAGACTCAGAAGGGACAGCAGCCCCCATATTGTAAGGCATGATCATGGGATGATGCGGCCCCACGTTTCTTGAAGAGATGAGGGTCCCCGAATGGTACCCCAATGCATGATTATGTCCCAACAGAAGCTTCCTCCCCATTCTTGAATTCAGATAGTAGTTGTTCTCACAATTAGAGAAATTATGCTGAGTGCTGTTGTTGTTGTGGCCATTATCTCCCTCGGTTTCTTTTCTATGGAAGTTCCTGTGGCAGCTGCAGGCCGAGCAAATAAGGGCTTCCAAAGTCCCTTCTTCCCCGCTGGGCATGAATTCCCCACACCCGTCCGTTGCATTTCCTCCCATGGAAGCTGCATGGTTCTTTAGACATTCTTTGTACCTCACAATTTTCTTGAACGGCACTGCTGCTGCTGCAGCATGGTCATCTGGCATGATGGGCCCATTCGAAGGTGGGATTTGTTGCATGTGAGATATGGTGGGAAGATGATCATGATGATGGATCATGTGGGCATGGCCATAGGTACTGTTGAGTGGGATAGGCATTTCATGGTCTTCTTGATTTGGAAGTTCCATTTTGGTTAAACCCTTCTTTTGTTTTGCTTTTGAGTGAAAATGTTTGTTGTTTGGAGACCAAAAGAAAAGACACCAGCAGACAGGAGCAGATATATATATATATGTAGAGATAATTATGGATTAAAGAGGGATTATGGTTATGAACAAAGTAAAATGATTAAATTTTTTGCATGAAATTGGTGGCTAACTCAAGAAAATAAAAAATATTGCCCTAGCAGCTAGGGATCTGTGTTTCTTGATTATTATATATATGTAATTATGTGCTGCTGTCCACTCTTTATGAAGCAAAACACACACTAAAAAACAACTAATGACCCACACTCATGAAGTAACTTGGAAACTAACAAAGAAACTAAAATTGGTCATTTCAAATTCCAGGTTCTTTCTGATGGACTCCAAGAAAATCAAAGAAGTGATCGATATATGGATCCAAAAACAACAAAATGCTTGCTTACAGAGATGAGATCCAAGGCCATAATAGAGCTAATCAAAACCAAGAAGAAAATCTCTCTTCCAACACATCTTCCATATTTTATCCTTGATTTTTGGAGATGTCGATGACCACAAATTAAACTCCAACTCCCCACCGTTTTACCCACCTGAGAAAAGATATATATAAAAAAAAAGATCGATATTCAAAAATCAGTGAAGTACTGAAACGGGAATCATAAGCACTGCAAGAAGCAGCTGGAAATCAAAGAAACACTGAATCTCAAGTAAACGGCACTCGCTAGCTAGCTTCAAAACATAGGGGGAAAAAAAGACATTATCAACACATAACATGCATCACTTGGCCTCAGAAAAACAAAGTTAAGAAAGTAAAACAAACCCTCGTTTCATAAGGGGCTGATACACTTTCTTAGGCTAAAAAACCCAGCAATTTGGAGTAAAAAAGAAGGGAAGAGCTAGGCGTGATGAAGAGGAAAGAGGGGAGAGGGTTTTTGAGGAGTGAATGAAGCACTAAACATGGAGCTTATACAAGTAGTTGAGGGCCTAAAAAAGGTGGAGAGGAGAAGAGAGAGAAGAAGAGATTAGAGACAAAGAAGAGGAATTTAGTTTTGGAGAGAATAAGAAAAAGGGTGGGGTAATGTATTTGCTTTGCTTGCACTACTACTGCTGAAAGCCATCGAGTTTACGCCAAATGGAGACCAGTGTCAGAGAGTGGAGAAGACAATGCAAGATGGGTGAGTTTATGTGTACAGAGATCTACTTCCATTTTTTATTTTATATAAAATAATCAGCCAAAACAAAAAATGGCTGTGTAATCTTTGCTAATTACTTTTTATTATTTTATTTTTTACTTATATAATTATAATTTACTTATATAATTATTGTGTTATTATAAATAATCGAATTTAGATAATTAGCTATATATATATATAATAATAAATGCATTAGAGAATAGTAAAATTTAAATTTTGAGTCTTAAATTTCAAGAAAAGGGTGTAATTAGATATTAACAACGCTTTACCATTTCACGTGAAATAAAATTTATTCTAAAATTTTATTTTTAGAATGTATTTTTTAACTTTGATACGTCAATGTGACATCTAGTTTCTTTATGTTTATTTTTTATAATATTCGTTTTATTATTAATTTTTGTACATCTTTATACATTTTTTCCATTATTTTTATCCAACGTATCTCTAATTTATTTAAAGATCAAACTATTACAATAAATTTTATCATATTATATCATAATAAAATCATATATATTTTTTTTATTCCATAAAAAATTAAATATGGCATGTATCATGTGACAAGTAATATTAACATAATATAAATTTTTTAGAGCATACGTGGATAATTTATACTCCCACGTAGAAGTTGAATGCTTATATAAAATAATAATAATAATAATAATAATAATAATAATAATAATAATAATAATAATAATAATAATAATAATAATAATAATAATAATAATAATAATAATAATAATAATAATTGTATCTAAGATACGTACGAACGTAGATATTTTTTGAATTTTGATTTATTCAGTCCGCACGCACAGGTTAATGCGAATGAATTGTAATTCTTATTATATGATAAAAATACAGAAAAAAAGATACGCCCAAAAGGTTCTTTTAATTTTTTTTTTCACCCAAAAAAAAAATATAGGAAAATTTGCTATAAATTATAATTATAATGAATAAAATGTACCCTCGCAGACAAGAAAATGGGCATTCAATCGTTGGGCATGCATATCTTCACGAGTCTCATTAAATTATGCGACTCATTATATATTTAATTTTAATTAATGCATAACTACCTCTATAAAAACTAATATTCCCATGCACCTCTTGTGATCATTAATAATGTTATTATATAAATATATTAAATCAAATCTTTAATATATATATATATATATATATATATATATATATATATATATATATATATATATATATATATCAAATTTGAAAGAGACTCCAAATTGTATTGAAAATTCCAAAAGGTGTCCTGTAAGTTGGCCAAAGTAAGTATTTGGTCATCTAATAAATAAATTTATTCTTACTATAATATATTATTTATTTGCGTATTTATTTCGATTTTTGCTAGAGAATTGATGCGAAATTGCTAACATGACTTTGAATCTTGTTGACATGTCTGACTTTGTGTTTGCGATTCAAATGACATAGGATTAAATGTAAAGTAATTAATTTATTACAGTAAAACTAAATCTTCACCGATTATAGGGCCACAAATCTATATAAGAGATAATATTTAAGACTAATTTTAATGTTGTTTTTTTTTTTAAATTTGGATATAAATTATCATTACATTCTTAAAATTTCAAAGACGGATGGATTCTCGATTTTGATTTTTGGGGCAAGAGGGAAAATGTTGAGGATTGGAAAATTTTGAAATAAAACTGTTCATAATCATATTAGTTTTGTACGGGCATGACAGATTATCGATACATGAAAAATAAGTTATAATTTTTCGACAAGTCTTTTGGCATGGTGACACACAATTTTTAGACGAAATCTCGAGTTCGAGAGCTTTGAATCCACAAAAATATAAAATTTATAATTTTTTAGAAAATTTCATATGCAATCCAAATAACAAATTTCCCCCCTATGATTTTGTATTCACCTCTCATTTACGTAATAAACTCGACATTTATCTCTCTTACATGTTAAAAACTTTTTTATTTGATAAGAAAGATAAAGTGTAAAATACACAAAATACATGGGAGATGAAACCTAATTTCTAGAAAAAATTACAATTTTATTCATGTAAGTAGACTTGTTTTAGGTTTTCGTCCTATAACTTGTCAATGTTTTGTAACTTGGAATATTTTTTTTTTTGGTTTTAGTCATTTTTTCCCCTTAAAACCACTCAATCAATCGAAAATCGTTTATTTGACATCGCCGTTCTTTTACGTGGCGTATGCAACAAGAATAAAACTTATATTACATCATTAAAATATAAATAAACAAAAATAAAAGAAACAACAAAATTTTGTACTCTCAAATGCGTTTTGTTTTTGTTTTTCCCTTTCTTATTGATCAAATCCATTTTATTATGATTATTATGGGCTTTATTCTCGCCACATGTGTCAGGAAGGAGAGAATAATTGCCAAAGAAACCATATTCGATGAATTTAGTGGTTTCGGAGAGGAAAAAAGCAAAATAATATATATCCAAGTTACTGTGTGAAATTAAACTTTTACAAGTATTACGTTATTAAAACTTAAAACATACCAATTTATATGACTAAATTTTCCCCAATTTTTATGTTTTTTGTTTGATTATGCTAGGACAGATTAATAACACAGCTTGTGAAAATATTTTAAAAATGAAATCCTATCAATTATTAATACTCGAAGTTATTTATTATAATTAAAATAGTATTAATGTATTTTTACGTACACTGCTGAATTTATTTAGGTATTTATTATTTTATGCACACAAATAGTAGCATTTAAAATGGAGTTGGTCAATTTCCTGGTCTTACTACTAAGGTGCTAGGAAATACCTCATAGGTAATAATGTTAAATTACAGGTGCAGTTGGATATACTTCAGCTAATTTAAGGAGGGATTCAACAAGGTTGGACTGAAACATTTATTCAAAATAAATAATTAAATAAATTTATCCTGAATATTGGGTGTAATAATTATCCATGCCGGAAGAGCAATCGAATCGTGGTCCTTGAGCTGCTGTGCGGTTTAAAAGATACTAAAATAAATAATTAATTAAATAAATTTATCCTGAATGTTGGGTGGAATAATTGTCTCTGCTGAAAGAGCAATCGAATCGTGGTGCTTGAACTGCCGTGCGGTTTAAAAGATTTGAGTTGCACCATTACCACAAGCTATAGGTTTTGGTAAAGCGGTAAGCACTCGGTCCTATATATATATATAATAAATAATACAAGTGAGAGATATATATAGATATATATAATAAATAATTGTTTAAGACTAGAATTTTTTTTATATAAAGAATCGTAAATTATTTTAATAAATAATATTTTCAACTTTATTTTAAATGATTTTGTTAAAAGGAAAAAAAAAAAGAAGAAAGAGGAATGCATATAGGTGGAGTGATGAGAAACGGCAATTAAGACACTGCATAAATTTATGTCATAGTTTTTTTGATCAAGCGTTTTTATATATAATAATTTAGGAACATTTAAATATTTTAAAATTTTCAAGATTTCAAAATTGGATCGTTTTTATAGTAGTAGCAATTATGTCAAGCCAACAAACAGTAATTAAGACATTTAATAAATTTATTCGTGGTAGCACATAGTTTTCCTACTAATAGATCCGGTTTTTACGCTCATGAGTTCAAGGAAATGCATGTCTATCATCTGGTGCAATCTCATATACTTTAAAACTCAGTTTTATCATTTCTCAACCACCGACTCTATCTTCAGTAGAGAAAATATTACCCGTTCAGATCCAGCTTCTTTTTTTACGGCCCATCTAGCCAACCAAATAAATGACACAACGTCAGTAGCTCGACGCACGAGAATTTCCTATGAGATCACTCGTCACAATACTACTCTCACTTATAAACGCTTAACCCAACACACTTTATATATTAGTTTTTGTCATACAATTAAATCACTCGTCACAATACTAATCACACTTTTTATTTTATATATTAGTCGGACCCCATCCCAAATTTGATGAATCTGCTGCTTAAATTCGTCTCACCAATATCTCTGATTACAATGATAATTAAAATTAATTAATTGGTTGTACCTACTAATTCACATTATTTTTTCCACCAAAATTAAGTGTAAGTAGTCAAAGCATTTAAGAACAAATATTTGATTTAACGTTGTACCGTACAATATTTATTAGTTATCAGAGTTTTTAATATGTAATAATTTTTTAAACAACTTTCAACCTCCAAATACCTTTGTTGTATTTTTAACGTTTATTGTCGTTCGTGGTATTTTACAATTATCGACCATTATTTTCTTTTATTTTTTAAAATCCAACTGTTAATCTTAAATTGATATCATTTTTAAGGTTTGAAATAATGTTTTATTCATATAATTGATCCAATGAATAAATATACTAATTAATATCTAAAAAAAACGTCCTTAGTAGAAAATTCACATGCTTTTTTTAAGGGATGCGTCTTAGTTATTATTTATTGTATGATCAAATATTTTTCATGAATTTTAAAAAAATTACATGTGATATAACTGTTAAGATTGGAACTTGGACCTAACTCAACCCCAAAAGCTAGCCCAAGGGGGGAGGATTGTCCAAGCCAATATATGTCACTCAAAGGTTATTTATCCAACCGATGTGGGACAATTAACACACCCCTCTCACGTCCAGGAATGAACATCTGGAGCGTAGAGTTTACAAATGACCCAATTATGGGCAGAACGGGTGACCTAATTATAGGCAGTCCAACACATAACGGTGAAACCCGGGCTCTGATACCATGTTGAGATTGGAACTTGGACCTAACTCAACCCCAAAAGCTAGCCCAAGGGGGAAGGATTGTCCAAGCCAATATATGTCACTTAAAGGTTATTTATCCAACCGATGTGGGACAATTAACACACCCCTCTCACGCCCAGGAATGAACATCTGGAGCGTGGAGTTTACAAATGACCCAATTATGGGCAGAACGGGTGGCCTAATTATAGGCAGTCCAACACATAACGGTGAAACCCGGGCTCTGATACCATGTTGAGATTGGAACTTGGACCTAACTCAACCCCAAAAGCTAGTTCAAGGGGGGAGGATTGTCCAAGCCAATATATGTCACTCAAAGGTTATTTATCCAATCGATGTGGGACAATTAACAATAACCATATAACTCAGTTTTTTTTAAAAAAATATGTACAAGAATCCAAATATCACGTTTGATATATATTAGAATTGACAATTATTACTCGTCAACATTTATGTTATGGTAACTAGATAAATAGTTGATCATTTTCATGTATTCATCCCATTTGACTCTTGATATTGACAAAAACTCGTGTGAGACGGTCTCACGAATTTAAAGTTAATCCCTAAAATTTTAATTTCAGCTACATGATTAATTTTGAAATTTAATGTGAGACAGCAACTATTAATTAAGGGTCCCTAAAAAGTAGTACCAAGATTAATGAAGGGAGAATTTGTTAGAATCAAAGATGGTAGATAAATACAAATTTAAGATACCTAAAGTATTTTTTATATATGAAAAGAAAATTAAATTCCATCATATCCAAATGCTTTGTATATTCTTATTGCTTTGTATAAAGCAATCTTAAAATTATTTTGGATTTTAGTTTTTATCCAAATTACTTTATTCTTCATCCTCGATCCCCAACCTTTATTCCATAGTAAAAATATTCCACCATCTTTTACTCTTTTTCCCATCTTTTTATTTATTTTTTAAAATTTTGTCCTCACGTCGCTTGAACTGTATATTCCATGGCGCCATCAGAGCATAGTTTTGAAATTATGTCTGATTTTGCATCTCTAAGAAAAGTTTTGTTTTTAAGTTTCATTATACATCTAATAGATGAGTGATACCTCATTGATAGACATGAAGATGGACACGGTAGGAGTGCACTACAAAAAAAAAATTTATGTTTAGCGCCAATTTTTGCGACGGAATAAACCGTCGATAATCAAATTAGCGACGGTTTTTAACACCGTCGCTAAAGTCACCGTCGCTAAATATTGCGACGGTTTCTCAAAACTTGTCGCTCATTAGCGAAGGTTTTGTTTCTAATCAGCGACAGTTTAGCGACGTAATATGACCACAACTGTCGTCAATTTAGCGACGTAATATGACCAAAACTGTCGCTATTTAGCGAAGGTATACGAATAAACCGTCACTAATCAGCGACAGTTTTGTCAAAACCAGTGGCTAATTAGCGACGTTCATTAGCGACGGTTGTTTTCATATTCCGTCGCTAATTATTTCTTTTTTATAAAAAAATGTTGTTTTATAATTTATTAAAATAAAATTTATTTTTAAAATTATTTATACAAATTTTTAAATAATTTACTCAACTCATCTAATCTAAATTAATAATTTCAAATTTATAAATAATGTATGAAACAATTAAATTTTTCGATAATAAGTAACAACAAATTCACTTAAGAGAGAAAAATATATTACAAAGGTGAAGATGTGTGATAAAATGAACCGAAACGCCCAAATTTATAGACAGATTTTGACCAATATTTTGAGAAATCGTGGCTAATAAAACCGTCGCTATTAGCGACAGTTTTTAAAAACGTTGTCGGGTTAAATCAGCGACGGTTCATAAAACAATCGCTATTAGAGACAGTTTTTTGAAAAAAATGTCGTTATATTATAGCAACCGTTCTTAATACCGTCACTAATTAGCGACAATTTCAGCAAATTTTCTGAAACTTGAGGTGGAGGTGATCCATAAGAAATATATATTATGTAACGTACCGTACTTTTTACTATTTAAAATTTGCGGAAAAATTAAAAACTTTCTTAAATAAACGTGAACATTTAAAATTCGATAAAAGAAGTAATCTGTACGTCTCACGAGTTGTTGCAACAAAAGATTTGAAAGTTGGAGTTTGACAAAAGTATTAAATGTTTGCATAAAACGTAAAACATGACGGTCCTCGGGTTAGCCTCCCGCTCAGCCCAAGCCTGCTCCTCGGTCCCCACCGTCAGTCTCCTCATAAACATCCTCACCTGCATCGATCAAGCCCAGTGAGTCTAAAGACTCAACACGTATAAACTAAGAGTAACGAATAATACATAATGAACCCACATGTAACTTTAAAATAGGACATACATACTTGAAACTTGAACTTGCATATCAAAACTTGAACATACGTACATGCATACTTAGACGTGCCATAAACCTTTCTTAAACATGCTTGCAAACTTGAACATACTTAAACATACATAGCTTCATCATTTCGCATAGAGATATGTTTCAAAGCAAGTGACTTATATTATAATCGCCTGATCAGACTAAACCACAGTACTGGGATGACAGGGACGTATCCACTGCCACATACATGAGATCCCCATTCATAATCTAACAGGCTGATTGGTCCACGTTCATGATTTAACGCTTTCCAATCTCGATCTAAACTCGTTCATAATTTAACGGGCGGATTGGTCCTCGTTCATAATTTAACGCTTTCCAATCCTAAACATAATTTGATCATAAAACATTTAGAATACCTCAACAGCTTAAAATATTTTCTTGCACGTCAACATACTTACTTGGCGTTGAGGGATTCGTTGGACTTCGATTGGGGCCGTTGATGCACATACTAAATGAATTTAAAATGCTTAACTTGCATTGCTTAGACGTAGGTACACATGCTCACCACCAAACTCCATAAATAACTTAAGACGTTCTAAAACACTCGGGAATTGACCTCATTTAAATCAATGTACTAAACCATCACATGAAATCCCAGAGCAAACAATTAAGATTTCCCAAAACATGAAGTACACGGACCACGGGTCTGGCTCGGTGTATGGGTCTATGTGTGTGCGCAAAGAAAGTACAAACAAAAGGAATGGACACGGACCCGTGCCCTGGTCCGGCTCCGGGTCCGTGTATGTGTGCAAAAAAGGATACTCGGCAATAGAAGGGACACGGACCCCGTGCCCAGGTCCGGCTCCGGGTCCGTGTAGATGCGCAAAAATGAAACCAATAAGAAATAAAGGCACGGACCCCGTACCAGGGTCTGTGTCTGGGTCCGTGTACCTGCGCAAATTCGAAATCCACGAAAATTTAATACACTTGTTACTTAGCACTCTAAACTCGATCGTACGGACTATGAACCGACACTCCGAGACCCATCTTAGCATGCTTTAACATCGAACCAAATTCGCACAAACACCCAAAGCAACGACGTCCACCCTACGACCGTACAATTCAAAAAACGTGGCAATTGACACAAACTCGTTTCCTACGACTTCTAATACATTCGAGTGCCTATCGACACTAAACGACATATCAAATAACATCCCAACATCATACTAAGCTTACCTAGACGCAGCAACGATCACCCGTCGATCCCCAACGAAGCCTGCAACAATAAAACCTCAAGAACATATCAATACTTAATTTTCTGAAAAAAGCAGTTTGAGCAGTCCCACGAAAAACATCATAACTCACTCAATTTTTATCTAAATATTTCGAATTTACTGTCAAAACGAAGGTATTAAAAAGTTCTACAATTTTCGTGCTGAAAGTTTTCTCAGAATCACTACCGAAAAGTCGCAGTATTTAAAAAGAAAGTAAAAAACGAGCTTTCAGATCCAAAAATTATTCCAAACTGATCCAAACCATTTTCCGCCCAAACGACGAACGTCACACATGAATTTTTTACGCATAAAAATAACACAACACGTAATATGACGAGCTCGATGCAGAAATAACAGAATATACGTGCCTTTGATAATTTGAAATACCGTGACGACGATACCGAAGCGGGAGAGATGCAAGGTTGATCCGGGACGATCGTAGCGCTAAAATCTTTTAAAAAAACACACGAAAATATGCTGGAAAATCAGAGGGGTAGGTGCGGCTGCTAAAAATGGAAGAACCCTAGGTTTTCTCTCTTTTGAAAATCTGAAAATAAGATGTGTAGGGTGTGTTGTGTGTTTTAGTGTGTGTAAAAACGTGTAAGTGTGTGTGAGTGTGTGTAACGTGTGTGTGGGTTTTTAATTAGGAGAAATTAGTGCTAACTTAACTAATTAAAATACTAATTAAAGGTTAACACACACTAATTTAATCAATTTCCTCAATTAAAATAATTACACACTAATTTTAAAAGTTCTAAACTCTTAAATTATTAAAAACATAAATAAGGCTTATAAAATACTAAAAACTTAATAATTTATTTAAAATGTCCATCTTTAACCTAAAATAAAATACTACATTTTAAATTGCTAAAAAATCGTCACCGGTCTTTTCCTCGATCCCGCCTCGAATAATCGCCTGAACATGAAACTCGAAAAACATTTTAACGTGCATCACGTAAACATAAATAATTAAAAACAATGCATTTAAATAAATCATGCATGGCTAAAACTCAATTTAAACTTAAATAAATGCTTTAATAATTAAATAAATGCATGTATACTGAATTTAGGCACTACATATTAAATAAGATAATCCCCGTAATTATTTTTTGATACTTAAATTATGTCTGTTTCTTGAAATAGATATTAACGTGTTATCTGGTGATCTTATTATTATTTTTATTATTATTATTATTATTATTATTATTATTATTATTATTATTATCTCTGTGAAAACCACAATATTAGTCAAATCAATACAAGTGAGACCAAATCAATAAAACAACCAACTCAATTAATACATGCATTTAATTCCCTCGAGGTTTAATGAGTCTGAGTTCTAGGTACGATTTTTTAAACAATCATAATATTTGCTAAGTTAAATACAAGGAGAATGGATGGAAAATTAAAGAAAATATAAATGAAAACCAATTCTAAGGTTTTAAATTATATTATATATGCTAATATTTAAGATAATATTTGCTAAAATAAATAGTGAGGATGACAAGTATAAAGTCAAGCGGAAGAGAGAGAACTTAACAGCGCAAAGAGGACGTTCTATAATAACAAGTAACAAAAGATCGACAACTAGTTGTTGGCAAAAACTTGTGTGAGACGGTCTCACGAGTCGAATTTGTGGGAGATAGATTTATTCTAAAAAAGAAAACGGGGAGATGGGTTTTTACATTTGAGTCTCGAACCCAAATATTTGTCTTAAACGAGGGACCTTGAAGCTAGATGAGCTATATAAATAATAAACAATTCGATTTAGAATTTTACACACTATACATGTACATATTCTAAGGATTTCAAAATCAGACACGACTCACCACCTCGAAAAAAATCAGGTTTGGGTTTAAGGTTTTCGGGTTCGGGTCAGATCGGTTGGAATCGATAGCTGACCCGAAAAAAATGATCGGGTTGGGTTGGGTTCGGGTCAACCCGAGTTGACCATAAGATTTTAATTTTTTTTAAAAATATAATTAATAAATATTTCATTCATTTTTATATATTGTATGTCTGAAAAAATATTTATTGTATATTTATATCATAAATTTTCATAATTTAATATTTATTTTGAACATTTTTTAATTTTTAAACAATTGTTTATTTGATTTAGTAAATTTATTTTATTCTTCTACAATTAGACTTTCAAATTTAAATCATATGTATGAGGGAGATTTTGTTATTATGTGTTTAAATTAAAATATTAATTTTTTTAAAAAACAAATTAAAAAAATTCAAAATAGACCAGGTTGATCGGGTTGATTCGAGTTCAGGTTCGGGTAGAGAGTTTTCGGGTTGGCTCAGGTTTGGGTTGAGCAATTTTCGAATAGTACTATTGCTCAACCCGACCCAACCCATCCGAAGGGACACCCTTAAGGGATATTCCACATTAACGAAAGTATAAGCTTCAAATAAGCAAGCCGTGATATATATATATATATATATATATGTATATATATTTTAAAAGACCAATAATAGATCTAACGATAGTTTATACAACATCATTTGGTGCGAATAATAAGATCGAGATTCATTCGAGGATGTTTCTAACTAAAATTTCGTTCACCTCCAAGTATTTAATATATTAAATTATTTTATTTATTTTTGGAATAAAAAAATAAGAAAAAAATCCATTTTCTCATGAAATTGAGTAAATGATAAAAATAAAATAAAATTCTAATTTTAAGCGCAAAATGCTAGAAATTCAATCAAGGAAAAAGAAACAGATTTTATCATTTTAACCATATTGATATTAAAGTGGTTTTTTTAGCTGATTTTAGAGATTCTGAATATAGAGAGACCATGCAATATTATCCAATACGATGAAAAATAAAGTGGTTAACCTCAGAAAAGAAGGATTCAGACATAGTCGAAGAACATGATTCCCCATGCTTTGTTCACTTTGTCGAGAAATAAAAATGATATATTTTATTAAACACATTATTTTTTTGGCTTATTCATTATTATTTTAATTTTTTTAGTGAAAATTGAACGTGAAAAACCATCAATAATAAAAAAAACAGAGAAAAATATCACTTTAGATATTTAATTACATAATATTGAGTTCATTATAAATAACGAAAAATTCTGAATTGGTCATATTGTTGGCATGATATTCTTTTGTTTTGGGAAATCAAGGGATATAAATGGGTCAACCAAATGGCTATGAGAAAATAGTCGAGGCAAGAATTTGACTCTTTTTCCTTAAAACAAGATTGTCCCGCTCCGATGCTCATGTTTGTTGTCAATTCGTTTCCCAATATAACGAATACGACTTCAAAATAGTAGCACTACAAATTTTAAAGCCACACGAACTTGAGATGTTTAGAACGCTATCAAGATGGTATGCAAACTTTCTAATTTCGAATTTTAAGCGTAAAACTTAAAAATCCAATTCTAAGATTTTAAATCTTGAAAAACTTGGATTTAAGCGCAAATGCTTAAAAAAATCAAAACTAGAAGACAACTCTCGAATTTAATTCCAAAGTTCTAATTTAGGCGTAAAAACTTAGAAAATCCAAACTCAAGAATGTGACTAAGCTGACTCAACAAATAGCGTTCTAGCAAAATATTATTGCATCAGGATAGGTAGTTTTTGGCTTTGAACCTTTCTTAGTAAGATATAATCGGATTTACTTGGCAATTAGTGGACGTGATGCATTGAACTATCCATTTTGTGTAAACCAAGACAATTATATTCACACAATAACATTTCATTATGTTCTCACTGTTGGGTCCATTTCGGCCATGGACACCGCTTGGTTTCACGAGTACTTTTCATATTTGAAGCGGCCATACTTCGCACTTATGCCAGTGATCTCCTAGTAGAGTATCCCACTATACTCCAACATACGTATTAGTATATCTTAGGAATCATTAAAGGTAAAACCTAGCCTTTTAACTAGCCTCATAGATATTTGTGGGCAACACCTCTTATCATAGGAATATGTAGGAGATTTCTCCAAGGTGTTTCTATCAATCTTGTAACTTATTTGTCCTTTTTGAACCTAGATCTTGGGATCTCCAGTCAAACAGGTTGGGTATCCACTACAAGATTTAATTTTGGGGTTTCAATCCCATTCCTCTTGATAGACAATTCATTTGATCTCTCGGTATACCTTTTGTAAGTGGATCTGCTAGATTCTCCTTTGATTTTACATAATCAATGGAGATAATGTCATTAGAGATTAATTGTCGTATAGTATTATGTCTACGACGGATGTGTCGAGACTTACCATTTTATATAGTGTTTCGTGCCCTTCCAATTGCTGATTGACTATCAATGAATTATTATTGAGGACACTAGCTTATTCCAACAAGAGATTTCTTCTAGAAATTTCGAAGCCACTCGACTTCTTCTCCAGCTTTGTCTAAAGCTATAAATTCTGATTCCATTATGGATCGAGCAATGCAAGTTTTCTTAGAAGACTTACATGATATAGCCCCACCACCAATGGTAAATACGTAACCACTCGTGGATTTTGAATCATTTGTGTCAGATATCTAATTTGCGTCACTATAACCTTCTAGGACCGCGGGATATCTCGTATATTTTAATCCATAATTTAAGGTGTATCTTAAATATTTAAGTACCCTTATTAATGCCTTCCAATGATCATTACCAGGATTACTTGTAAATCTGCTGAGTTTGTTGATAGTGTAAGCAATATCTGGACGAGTGCAGTTCATGAGATACATCAGACTACCTATGATCTTCGAAAACTCTAATTGAGATATGTGTTCACCTTTATTTTTGGAAAGATGCAAACTTGGATCTACAAGTGTTTTGATCAAGGGCATATCATTCGCATTATATTTTTCCAATATTTTCTCAACATAGTGAGATTGCGACAAAACACGTCTTTCCGTTGTTTTGGTGAATTTTATTCCCAAAATGACATCTACTTCTCCCATATATTTCATATCGAAGTTTTTTGTTAATATCTTCTTAGTGTTCTTGATGATATTAATATTGCTTCCCACAATTAATATATCATCGACGTACAAGTATACTATCACATATGCTTCAGGTGTGCCTTTGATGTAAATTAATTTATCACCCTTGTTAATTTTGAAGCCATTTGACAACATAGTTTTGTCGAATTTTTCATGCCATTGTTTTGGCACTTGTTTAAGTCCATATAATGACTTAACGAGTCTACACACTTTTTTCTCTTGTCCAGGAACCATATACCCTTCGGGTTGTTCCATATATATTTATCCCTCAAGTTCCCCATTGAGGAATGCCGTTTGCACATCCATTTGATGTATTTCTAGATTATGTAATGCCGCAAGATGTTATTCTCGTCACTGGCGAGTAAGTATCAAAATAATCAAGACCTCCTATTTGTCTATATCCTTTTGCTACTAATCTAGCCTTAGATTTTTCAATAGATCCCATGTATGATTATGCAAGATAGATTCTATCTCATTGTTCATTGCCTCCTTCCAAAAAGGGGCTTCAGGACTTGATAGTACTTCACTAAATGTCCTTGGTTCATTTTCCAATATATAAGTTAGAAAATCAGGGCCAAAGGTCATTGCTGTTTTAGCCCTCTTACTACGTCGTGGTTCTTGTTGTTCTTCTTGAACTTCACCGCTTGTAGTTTCATAAGTCCTTTTTCGAGAACGTATTTCCTTATTTTCTTTACAAGTAAATGTTATTTCAAAGAAGACAATATTCCTTGATTCAATAATTGTTCCTTCGTGCACATCGCTTATTTCAGATTTAAGTACCAAAAATCGATATGCACTACTGTTTATTGCATATCCAATAAATATACAATCTATTGTTTAAGGCCCAATTTTTACTTGTTTTTGTTTTGGCCCTTCAACTTTTGCCAAACACCACCACACTTTTAAATGTTTTTTGGAAGGCTTGTGACCTTTCCATAATTCGTAAGGAGTTTCGTCCTTAACTTTGCGTGGAATTTTATAAAGAATGTAGTTGGAGGAAAGGATTGCTCTCCCCCCCCCCCCCCCCCCCCCAACAAGTTTTGGAGTAATCCTGAACTCAATAACATTGCGTTCATCATTTCTTTGATAGTGCAATTTTCCTTTCAGTAATACCATTTGATTGTGGTGAATATGGCGCAGTAGTTTGATGAATAATGCCACTTTCGTAACAAAATTCGTCAAATGGTGCTCCATAGTCTCCACCTCTATCACTACGAATAATTTTTATTCGTTTAGTCAATTGGTTTTCCACCTCATTCTTATAGTGTTTCAACACTTCGAGAGCCTCATCTTTGCTACATATCAAATAGACATAACAATATCTTGTGCAATCATCAATGAAAGTAATGAAATACTTTTTTCCTCCTCTAGTTTGCACAAACCTCAAATTACATAAATCAATGTGAATTAACTCTAGAGGAGTTGTATTTCTTTCCACGGATGGAAACGAGGCCTTCGTAAATTTTGCCTCAACACAAATATCACATTTGTGTTTTTTGTTTACGTAAATTGAAGGCAATAAATTTAAATTTACTAGCTTACGTAGTGAATTATAAGTTACATGACCCAAACGATCATGCCATAAATCACACGACTCAACCAAGTAAATAAAATTGGTACTTTTATTGCTTTCAATGTTAAAAAATACATTCATCGCATTCAGTTTGAAAATGCTATTTTCTAGATAGCATTTTCCTACAAACATATCATTCTTAGATAATACAAATTTACTAGAATGAAACACTAGCCTAAATCCAGCTTTGACAAGTGTTGATGCTGACACAAGGTTCTTTCAAATGTCTAGAACATGTAGCACATCAAGAAGAGTTAATTCTTTGTCGATGTCATCTTGAACACCAACTTTCCAAGTCCCACGATTTCTGACGTAGTAGAGTTATCCATGAAGGGTTGTCGTCCACTAATCGGGGTATAGGTAGAGAACATTTCATTTTCGGCGCAAACATGTCTTGTTGCTCCTGTATCGATGAAACGTTCTTTTGGATTGTCCACTAGATTGGATTCAAACACAACATCAGAAAGCATGAGATCCGTCATGTCATTTGACAATTTCTCATCTTCGATGATGTTCACTTGGTCCCTTGACTTCTTTTGATTACCTTTCCTTTCTCTGCAATCTCGTGCCAATTGCTTAGGCTTTCTACAACTTATAACAACTGCCTTTAAACTTTTTGGCCTTTCCTTTCTTTGGACCATTTCCTTGGTGCTTTATCTTCTTGGTAGTGTTTTGTTCGACCAAATTTGCTCTCGCCTCAAAATTGCTCTTTCCGGCTTTCCTTTCGGATGCCCTGTTGTCCTCCTCAATTCTTAGGCGCACAATCAAGTCTTCAAGATTCATCTCTTTGTGTTTATGCTTGAGATAATTCTTAAAATCTTTCCACATAGGAGACAACTTTTCAACCATGGCCACCACTTGGAATGTATCACTAAGGTTCATTCCTTCCGAATGAATTTCTTGCAGAATTTCTTGCAACTCTTGTACTTGGGCCATAATCGGTTTGGAATCAATCATCTTGAAATCCAAAAATCGTCCGACAATGAATTTCTTCAAGCCGGCATCCTCAGATCTATATTTTTTGTTAAGTGACTCCCATAATTCTTTTGCTATTTTCACTTGACAATACACGTTGTATAGTGCATTGTCTAATCCATTCAAGATATAGTTTTTGCATAGGAATTCGCTATGATTTCATGCATCAACGGCTGCTCTATTTTGAGTATCTTGTTCTCCTTCATCAACAGTAGGCGGATCTTCTTTGAGGAATTTCGCCAAAGCTAAGGTGGTCAAGTAGAAAAACATTTTTTGTTGCCACCGTTTGAAATCAGTATCATGGAAATTTTCAGGTTTTTCTCCATGATGAACAATTGGAGTCATTGTACTTTTTGAGTCCATTTTGTTTCGAATATCGTTTTAAGATTGTTGGTATGGTATGCTTTTGTCTTGGGAAATCAAGGGATATAAATGGGTGAACCAAATGGCTATGAGAAAATAGTCGAGACAATAAGCTTCTTTCTACTTATAAAATTGTTACTAGGATAGTTAACAAAATATTATAGGTAATATAAGTATTTGAGAATAAATCATTCGATTTTGCCAAACACTGTAGCATCTCTACACAATACTTCATCAAGCTAGTTAAAGATTAACTCGTTAACTTATCCAAACTCAACAAACACCCCAAAGTCTCTTGATATTATTTAAATTGTTCAAACTCGAGTTTGATCAATTATAAACAAAAAATAATCAGATTATTCTTCTTTTTATTTAATATTGGACGAAAAAAATTAATTTCAACAGATCATCAACTCAAAATATATATGTTGGATCCTCTCAAAGAACGAGCCCTAAGACGGTGGCCTCCTTGGCCTCATAAAAGGTCCAACCCTGGTTGGACAAGGGCCGCTCCTAGATATATCAGTTATGTTTATAATCATGTCAGTATTATCAATATGGTTTAAGTCATATAGAAAGTCATTAGAACTACAGTCGTCATGTTAGCTACATTTGTTCAATTTCATAGTATGAGCTAATATGAATAGAGGCTTTTACACAAAAGGACAAATTCTCGTATTACTCAAAATTTAGGGGTGTCAATTCGGGTGGGTTGAGTGAGTTGGGTCTGGTTGAGCAACAGTACCATTAAAAAATTGTTCAACCTGAACCCAACCCGAACCCGAGCTAACCCGAAAACTATCAACCCGAACCTGAATCCGAATCAACCCGATAAACCCGTATAACTTGATTTTGAATTTTTTATAATTTTTTTAAAAGAAAATTAAAGAAAATTCAAAAAAAAATGATACTAATATTTTAATATAAACACATAATAAAATCTCTCTCATATATATGATTTAAATTTGAAAATTTAATTGTAGAAAATAAAGTATATTTACTAAATCAAATAAAGAATTATTTTAAAAATAAAAAAATGTTCAAAATAAATAATAAAATATGAAAATTTATGATATAAATATACAATAAATATTTTTCAGATATACAATATATAAAAATATAAGCAATATTTATTAATTATATATTTGTTTAAAAAATTTAAAATTTTCGTGTCAACCCGAACCAGGGACGTAGCCAGGAAATAAGGCGAGAGTGGGCTGAATGCCTACTAGCGACGGCTCTTCTAAAAACCGTCGCCGATCTAAATCGGCGACGATTTTCTCAAAACCGTCGCCGATCAGGTTGGCGACGGTTTAATAAAACCGTCGCTATATAGCGACGTTTAGAAATAAACCGTCGTAAATTTAGCGACGGATTTTGTCGCTAATCCATCCGTTTTTTTTACCCTGGGCTATGGGCTGTAATTTTTAATAAATTAAAAATTTTTAGCGACGGATGTAGTAAATCCGTCGCTAATCTATCCATATTTTTTAGTAAGCCCAAAAATCTAGCCTGGGCTGGAGCCCACCCCAGCCTTTGGGGTGGCTCCGTCCCTGACCCGAACCTAACCTAATCCGATCAATTTTTGCGGATAATCTATCAGTGTCCAATCCAATATGACCCTAACCCGAAAACCCTAAACCCAAACATGATTTTTTTAGGGTTCAACCGTGTTGGGTTGGTAAGTCGTGTCTGATTTTGACACCCCTGTCTAAATTAGACCCCAAAATAAGGGAATGGCTCAAGGTATGAGTGTATAGTAAACAATATGGTTGTAATTCTTTTATCCATTTGAGGATGAAGAAGATACAAAGAATTCAAGACTACTGAAATGCTTAATATCGAAGCTTCATTTTTTACTACTCCTCATCTATATATTCATCATCATTTTCAGAGTATTCTTCAACGCACCTCGAACGGGGATTTTATCACATCATTTAAAGATCATTATGCGCAACAGATTGAAATACGTGTTATTGTTCAATCACTCTTCACTTATATATGTTTTAAATTGTACTTAAAACTAATAAAGTGAAGATGTTATTGTGATAGTTGTAACTTGTCGTGAAAAATTCCAAATCTTGTAGTGAAATCTTTTCATTTATGGAACAAGGGAAAACCTTTTTAAAAGATTTATTATCAAACTTCCATAAACAAATATTTGGTTATTTATCGTCGCCATTTATATATATATATATATATATATATATATATATATATATATATATACTGCTTATTTTATTGGCCATCGGTTCACAAACATTCACCTCATTAGACTAAGTTGTTTCCACAAGGCACACGCTAAGTTAGTTAACTGAGTGGTTCAGACCAAGTAGTGCACTTTTGATTGTTAACCTAACTGAAAGAACTTAAAAAATGGTTCAGACCAAGTAGTGTACTTTTGATTGTCAACCTACCTGAAAGAACTTTAAAAATTCTCGAGTCAACTTAGTGGGGTGTATTCAATTCAGAGTTTTGATGACTTTTTTAAATGATAGACTTTTATGGATTTGATAAATTTTTATTGACTTTTATAGAATCTCACAGATTTATAAACAGATTTATGTAGACTTTTTTTGCAAGATTTTTATAGACTTTTGTGGATTTTTTTTTTTATAAAATTTTATAAATTTTGTACTTAACTATAACATGTGATTTTTTTATTGATTTCTTTGAACCAATAATTAATTGACATATATAACATATTCAGTTTGAAATTATTTTCAATATTTATATTAATAAATAAATTTACTTATTTAAAAATTAAATCGTTTAATTCTTACATGTGTATATATGTGGGTTTATATGCATGTTTGTAATTTTTTTAAAATACATCAATTGATTAACATGTAACCTTCTTTTTAAATTGATAAAATACATGTGAAAATAATATTATTTATTATTGTGTGAATATAATTTTGTATAAAAATATTATAGCTTACATATTAATTGAAAATACTAAAATGAATTTAAAAAATCATGATTGTTACCAGACTATTTAATTATTACGAATTAAGCAACATTTTTTTGATCATCTTTTATTATTATTGAATATTATATTAATTTTATGAATCATAAATTAAAAATCACAAAATCAATTCTATAATTCAAAATTTCCCGTGAACAATCAGCCAAAAAATGAAAATTTTGAAAAGGAAAGATTAGAACATTCTATAATTTCCCATGACATAACCTTGTAAAACATCATATTAAACCATAGCATAAAACCTCAAATCAAATCTTAAATAATAAAAGAATATACCTAAAATCTGAAAGTACACGGACCCCGTCCCTAGGTCCGTATCATGGTCCGTGTCCGTGCGCTTAAAAATTGTTGTGATGAAATAAGAAGGCACGAACATCGTGCCTATCTCCGTGTCCGGGTCCGTGTCCGCTCTGTTCGACGAATTATTTTATGAAAATTTTGCGACATGTCTATTCTCCCAATTAAAACATAAGGCATCAAGATTCATCACTATGAGACCATTCTAGGACACCATAACAATGAACTAAACTTTTATAATCACCCTACAATTCATACGACCCAAAATATTGTCATTTATATTAAAGTTTATTTCTTACGACTTCTTAATAATTCAAACTCTTAACGACATGGATCAAAACCTCAAAAATACTCTAAACATCAGTACTAACTTTCTTATATGCAGCAACGATCACCCGTCGATCCCCAACAAACCCTGCAACATAAAAACTTCAAGAACATATTAAAATTCATAACTTTCTTGAAACACGATTTGAGCAGTCATACTAAAAACTCCATAACTCACTCGTTTTTGATCCAAATAACTCTAATTTTATATCAAATCGAACGTATCGAAAAGATCTACGTTTTTGTAGTTAAAAGTTTTCTCAAAATCTTTACTGAAAAATCGCAGTATTTTACAGAACAGCAAAAACGTTTCTAAAAAATGCAGTTGGAGCATTCCTACGAAAAACGCCATAACTCACTCAATTTTCATCCAAATATTTCGAATTTTATATCAAATCGAAGATATCAAAAAGATATACGTTTTGTAGTTGAAAGTTTTCTCAAACTATATACCAAAAAATCGCAGTATTTTATAGAACAGCAAAAACGTGAATTTGGTGATCCAAAATTTGTTTCAAACTTGATCTAGACGTGATTACTCAAACTTCTACGCATCGCACATATAATTTTCGCATAAATAACAACACAACGCATAATATGACAAGATCGATGCATCAAGAACAGAATATACGTGCCTTTTGATATTTAAAAATACCGTAACGACGATACCGAAGCGGAGACGGAGCGAGAGATGATTCCGGACGATCGTGGCTCGAGATTTTCTTGAAATAAAAGTGAACTAAAATTGCTAGAATATATCATAGATTGAACGTGCTTGTTGGAGGGGAGAGTTTGGAGAGAGAAAGATAAAATAATGGAGTTGATGATTGAGAGTTTACACAAAACTTCTCTTCCTTCGTTTAGTCAAAGAAATAATATAAAACATGTTTTGTGTGTGTGCGCTATACGTGTAGTTGTGTGTGAAAGTGTGAGTGTGTTTGAGTCCAAGTGTGTGTGCTTAAGTGGTGTGATAGAAATTAGGGAATAAATTACTTAATTGCATCATTAAGGTATTAATTAAAATATTAACTCAATTAACAATTTAAATAAAATATTAATCCCCACTAATCTTTACATAAAATCCTCCAATTAAAATAAACACACACTAATTTTATAAAATTCTCCAATTTAAAATAAAATGCACATTTGCTACACTTTAAGAGTTTTAAACTCTTAAAAGCACTAAATAAATAAATTAGACTTTTTAAAATGCTAAAAACTAATTAAATTATTTAAAACACCCAATCTACTTAACAATAAAATTCCACATTAAAATTTACTAAAAATCGTCCCGGTCTCCTTTCCTCGATCTCGCCTCGAATATTCGCCTGAAACATAAAACTCAAGAAAATATTTTAACGTACATTAAATAAACATAAATAATTAAAATACTAAAATTTCATAAATTATATGAAAGCATGCATTAAAATCATTTAATAAAATATATAAGGAATTTAATAACTTGCACTCACGTGGTTCATGTCGACTTCTAATTTTCGAGACATCACAATCTATCTCCCTTAATTTGAATTTCGTCCCCGAAATTCGCTTATCCTCGGTAATCCAAAAGTTTAGATTCTTAATTCTAGTATCCCAACAATCCATGCTACCACTGCGCTACTCTGATAAATTAAGTCTTGTGTTGTCCTTACGTCTCTTCAATCCGAATTAAATTTCCTACCAAAAACCTCATTTGCGATTCACAACTTATGGTAACTTAGTTTACTTTACTAAAATCCCGAATTCTGACTTTTCTTGTCGTTCTCAATATTAGAAATGGAGGTTCAACCTTATCGTATCTTACTTTCTTTATACTATACTTGTAATGTCAACGACCTATTACATTAGCATTTATGCAGTCCATCTTAAGAATTCTTTGCACCCAAAAAATTTACTGATCAACTCATATCCTCGGCAATACACTTATAAGTTGAACATTTTTCTTACCTCATAATAATATTGGCCTACAACTCTTAAATCAATTCTTTACCTTACAATACCACCGTATGTAACTTAGTTATTTACAAATACGTCCCAAATATAAAATTGTTGTCAACCTTTAATTTCGAGTAAGGAATACGACAAGTATAAAAGCTTATAAGATTTTTAAACAAAATAAATTATGACATCTCATTATAATAATGAGATATGATATACATAATTATTTAAACATATCTAATATTATATACACCATATTTTACCATAAAATTATACAAATACATACATATACCAACGGTCATAAAACGGTAACAAACGGCTATATTTTTTTTTTCTCTATACATACCATCTCACAAATACATTCAATCACTCCAACTTTCTCTTCTTCTCTAAAAATTATTCTTCATCAAATTTTTCGAAGAAAAAGAAGATGGCTCTTGCAAAGTTATTTCAATTATTTTAGTTATTATATTTACGATTCTTGTATTTATTGGAGAATATCCTCCTCATGTTTTTTCTTTATTTTTACGATTACTTGTAATTGTTGTTTATCCATTACTTTGTATTGTAATATTCATTAATTAATAAAATGCATCGTGATTTGTCATACCACCATGGCAAACTTTTAGATTTCTTACTCAATAAAAATCTTAATATTCATTGATTGATAACTTATGTTGAACACCACTAATTTCCTTTTGTATTTATTTCACCCACAAAAATTTCCGTACTAACAAATATTTCATACATTTTAAATTCAACTTGCACAATCCAAATAGTTTTAGATAACATAATTCCAACACACATATTTACTTATTCCCAATTTTCTTAATAACTTACAAAAAAAAATTTCTCAAGACCAGATGTCTACTTAAATCTTTTCATACATCTATCGAGTAACCTAACCATCGATTATACTCAATTTCTAGAAAATAAAATTCCAACAAAAGTATAGTCCTAGCTGTTAAGATCATTGATAAAAACTTATAACACATAGATCTTAAGTTCCCAAAAATTTTGCTAACTCATTGTCTACTCTTATAACTTAGTTAATTGAGCAACTTTTACCTCAAATCGTTATCATTCTAAATTCTTAATTTGCCGCAACATTAATTCACTAGCGCTTAACTTTCGAGCCAAATATCAATTCATATTACAACTCCCTTGATTACCATTTCTTATAATATTATAACCCAAATACTTCAATGTTCTAATGATCTCTTCGAGCTTAAATCCCCGAGATTTCTATCATTTAAACCATTCAATTCTCATTTACCGCTAAACTAGTTCTCCCAATTTCTTAAAATTGTAGCATAAATTCTTAATTTCCTAAAAAAAATTACCCAATTGTCCTAAATTCCACAATTACCCATAAGTTGTTGGCATTCTTAATTCCATCTTATAAGTTTCTCGTAACATAAAGTTCGACAATCTTAAGCTTATTAAACCCAAAATCAATTTCCATAACATGTCTTACATTTCTATTAATATTTAAAATCCCAAGTGTTCCTCAAAAGTTCGTATTTAATCCTCAAAAATTTCGGACTTTGCAATTTGGCCCTTAAATTTCCCAAAATTTATATTTTTGGCCCTACAACTCTTTGAAATTTGCATCTTCATACCCATAAATTTTTCGACTTAACCCCATTAACCTTAAAATTCTTGAACTAAAAATTTAATCCCAAAATTTGGTAAATTCGAAAATAACCCCTTAGAATATTGCTTTGCACTTAGGTCTTTAAAATTTTCAATTCGTGCAATTCAATCTTTAAATCCAACTGGGAAGACATGCATCCTAAATAAATTCTACGTCTTTATATTTCTAAAGATCGTCGTAGTCCCGAACCATTAATCCTTTAATGGAGTTCTAAAAGAATCAACTCAGCTAACAACCATGAATCATCAGAAATTTCTTATAAAATCTACAAGTCCCAAAAGCATTCATCATTATCAAGTTTAACTTATGACCCACAAGTATAACATCAGTACTATTAACCAAAAATTAATATAGACAAATCATTTTCAACTTTTCCAAACGCCCAAAAGTAAAATTCTCACTCATGTCCAAGTCCACCATACCAACATGCAAGAAATTAATTACTTTCTCATTTCATGTCATAACATGCATAAAAATTTTAAAGATCCAATCTCAATTCATAACGACAAGTCAGCCTGTACTCTGAAACATATGTCATGTAAACATACAGGTAATAGAATTTAAAGCATACACATACTGAAATCATGACTTGATGTTCATTACTTAAAAGACTTTAAAACTTTAAAACATACAGACTTGAGGTGTGACTTCGTGAGCTTCTTGCGACTGGCAGTAGGCATAACCCTTTACAAGAACACCGCTCTGATACCAACTGAAACGTACCGTACTTTTACTACTTCAAATTTTGCGGAAAAATTAAAATTTTTCTTTAATATAAAATAATCTTCAATATTTGCCATAAAATACCACAACCAAATCCCCCATAAGAAAAGGTTGTCAAAAGAGTCGTTCATAAAATATTTGAAATTCAACATCACCAATAAAATCTGCTAACAAAATACTTGCTCAAAACATCTCCCATCACATCATATAAATCAGAGTATTTTGAAACTTTGCATAAAAACGTAAACATGGCGGTCCTCGGGTTTAGCCTCCCGCTCAGTCCAAGCCTGCCACTTGGTCGCCACCTCCTGTCTCCTCATCAACATAAGCACCTGCATCGATCAAGTCTAGTGAGTCTAAAGACTCAACACGTATAAACTGGGAATAACGAGTATTACATAATAAAACCACATACAACTTCAAATATAACATATATACTTGAAACTTAAACTTTGCGTAATAAACTTGAACTCTTAATAAACTTAAACTTTCATAATAACTTTGAACTCTCATAAACTTCTTACTTGAAACTTGAACTTGACTGCATAATAACTTGAACTTTCATAAACTTGAGCTTTGCATAAACTTTGAACATACATGCATACATAATATAACGTGCCATCACATAAACTTTTCTTTAAACATGCTTTCATACTTCAACATACTTAACTTCATCATTTTGCGTAGAGGATGTTTCAAAGCAAGTGACCCATAACATAATAAATATCTGATCAGACAAACCACAGTACTGAGCTGACAGGGACGTATCCACTGTCACATACATGAGATCCCTGTTCATAATTTAACAGGCCAGTTGATCCACGTTCATAATTTAACGCTTCACAACCACGATCTAACCCGTTCATAATTTAACGGGCGGATTGGTCCCTGTTCATAATTTAACGCTTTCCAATCCTAACTTCAAACCCGTTCATAATTTAACGGGGTGGAGAGGTCCTCGGCCACGTTCACCGACTTCCAAACCCATTCACTTTTGGTCACAAGACATTTAGCATACCTCAAAAACTTCAAATATTTTCTTTGCACGTCATACATACTTACTTGGTGTTGAGGGATTCGTTGGATGTCAATCGGGTCGTTGCTGCAACATACTAATATGAATACATAAACTTAACTTGTACAACTTAAACGTAAATGTCATGCTTAATCCCAAGCTAAATAAATTCTTAGAACATTCTATAATTTCCCATGACATAACCTTGTAAAACATCATATTAAACCATAACATAAAACCTCAAATCAAATCTTAAATAATAAAAGAATATACCTAAAATATGAAGTACACGGACCCCGTCCCTAGGTCCGTATCATGGTCCGTGTCCGTGCGCTTAAAAATTGTTGTGATGAAATAAGAAGGCACGGACATCGTGCCTATCTCCGTGTCCGGGTCCGTGTCCGCTCTGTTCGACGAATTATTTTATGAAAATTTTGCGACATGTCTATTCTCCCAATTAAAACATAAGGCATCAAGATTCATCACTATGAGACCATTCTAGGACACCATAACAATGATCTAAACTTTTATAATCACCCTACGATTCATACGACCCAAAATATTGTCATTTATATTAAAGTTTATTTCTTACGACTTCTTAATAATTCAAACTCTTAACGACATGGATCAAAACCTCAAAAATACTCTAAACATCAGTACTAACTTTCGTATATGCAGCAACGATCACCCGTCGATCCCCAACAAACCCTGCAACATAAAAACTTCAAGAACATATTAAAATTCATAACTTTCTTGAAACACGATTTGAGCAGTCATACTAAAAACTCCATAACTCACTCGTTTTTGATCCAAATAACTCTAATTTTATATCAAATCGAACGTATCGAAAAGATCTACGTTTTTGTAGTTAAAAGTTTTCTCAAAATCTTTACTGAAAAATCGCAGTATTTTACAGAACAGCAAAAACGTTTCTAAAAAATGCAGTTGGAGCATTCCTACGAAAAAACGCCATAACTCACTCAATTTTCATCCAAATATTTCGAATTTTATATCAAATCGAAGGTATCGAAAAGATATACTTTTTTTTAGTTGAAAGTTTTCTCAAAATATATACCGAAAAATCGCAGTATTTTATAGAACAGCAAAAACGTGAATTTGGTGATCCAAAATTTGTTTCAAACTTGATCTAGACGTGATTACTCAAACTTCTACGCATCGCACATATAATTTTCGCATAAATAACAACACAACGCATAATATGACAAGATCGATGCATCAAGAACAGAATATACGTGTCTTTTGATATTTAAAAATACCGTAATGACGATACCGAAGCGGAGATGGAGCGAGAGATGATTCCGGACGATCGTGGCTCGATTTTCTTGAAATAAAAGTGAACTAAAATTGCTGGAAAATATCATAGATTGAACGTGCTTGTTGGAGAGGAGAGTTTGGAGAGAGAAAGAGAAAATAATGGAGTTGATGATTGAGAGTTTACACAAAACTTCTCTTCCTTCGTTTAGTCAAAGAAATAATATAAAACATGTTTTGTGTGTGTGCGCTATATGTGTAGTTGTGTGTGAAAGTGTGAGTGTGTTTGAGTCAAAGTGTGTGTGCTTAAGTGGTGTGATAGAAATTAGGGAATAAATTACTTAATTGCATCATTAAGGTATTAATTAAAATATTAACTCAATTAACAATTTAAATAAAATATTAACCCCCACTAATCTTTACATAAAATCCTCCAATTAAAATAAACACACACTAATTTTATAAAATTCTCCAATTTAAAATAAAATGCACATTTGCTACACTTTAAGAGTTTTAAACTCTTAAAAGCACTAAATAAATAAATTAGACTTTTTAAAATGCTAAAAACTAATTAAATTATTTAAAACACCCAATCTACTTAACAATAAAATTCCACATTAAAATTTACTAAAAATCGTCCCGGTCTCCTTTCCTCGATCTCGCCTCGAATATTCGCCTGAAACATAAAACTCAAGAAAATATTTTAACATACATTAAATAAACATAAATAATTAAAATACTAAAATTTCATAAATTATATGAAAGCATGCATTAAAATCATTTAATAAAATATATAAGGAATTTAATAACTTGCACTCACGTGGTTCATGTGGACTTCTAATTTTCGAGACATCACAAAAACAAAGACATTTACCTTTTATTTCTCATAATAGTTTATCTTTCGATGCCTTTGATTTATACATTGTGACATTTGGTGTCCATATCATATTCCCACATGTAACAATCAAAAATACTTTTTGACTTTAATAACTTGCACTCACGTGGTTCATGTGGACTTCTAATTTTCGAGACATCACAAAAACAAAGACATTTACCTTTTATTTCTCATAATAGTTTATCTTTCGATGCTTTTGATTTATACATTGTGACATTTGGTGTCCATATCATATTCCCACATGTAACAATCAAAGATACTTTTTGACTCTAGTAGATGATTTTACACGGTTTACATGGGTATTTCTCATTCAACACAAGTCTGAATCATTGAATATTGCATCCAGATTTTGTGTCATGATTGAAACACAATTTTGCATGAATATTTAAAGCAATTCGTACATACAGTACTAAAGAATTAGCATTCAGTGAAATATTTTAGAGTCGAGGGATATTACACCAGTTCTCGTTTGTTTAAACTTCCCAACAAAACTCAGAAGTGGAGAAACTGTTGCCAAGCAAAACCGTCGCATTTTTTAAATTAGCGACGGTTTTAGCACCGTCACTACATATAGCGACAGTTGTAAACAAAACTGTCGTAAATTTAAAATCTGCGACGGTTTTGTAATTACCGTCGCTATTAGCGATAGTTTAAGCAAAAACCGTCGCACATTGTCTATAAATATCCACACTTTTGGTCCATTTTCCTCCACACCACTTCACAACACTTCAAAATTTTTCTCTCTTACACGATTTTAGTTTCGATATAGGGTAAATTTTTTCGCTTTAATTTTTGGTGAATTTTTAAGTGTTAGTTAAGTTCATGAATATTGTTAGCATATTCAAATTGTAAGTTTTTTTAGATTTGTTAATTATCAAAAGTAATTTTTTTTACTGAAAATATTAGTGACGGAAATAATGAAAAAACCATCACTAAAATTAGCGACGGACTTAATGGCAAACCATCGCTAATTTAGCGACGGTTTGATAAACCGTTGTTAAAAGTTACATAGATTATGATATCTTACGATATATAGACAATGGTTTACGAAAACCATTGTCGTAGCACAAAAAAACCTGCTTTTTAAAAACCGTTGTCTATGAGCGGGTTTTTTTTAGGCTACGACAACAGTTTTTGTTGAAACCATTGTTAAAAGAAAAAACACAACGGTTTTAATAAAAAATCGTTGTCTTTTGAGTGTTGTTAAAGACATATTTTCTTGTATTGTAGGATTATTCAATCTTCGAGTATCTATCTCAATATTTAAAATATAAGATTTGCAAGGTTATCTAAAGTTGTGTGGATAATTATATCGTGTACAATATTTTTTAGCTCAAGATTTAAAATAATATTGTGTATATATTTTGAACTTGGGATAATAAATAGACCACGATCGAAGGAATTAAATAAAGAATATTTGGATATGAGCAGGTAAAGTTGGAGATATAAATTCAAAGTTGGAGAGATATTTACCAAATAAAGTTATAAGATTTGATATACCTGGATAAAGATTAAACAGAGTATAATATGATCCCTAAATTTCGAAATATCCAAGGGATGAATATTTCAGATTTCGAAATATTATCCAAGATCACAAATAAAAAAATGATAATTATCCTAGATTTAAAGTTTGATTCAAAAGTTCAAACGTGTGGATAATACACGATCAGGATAGTAGCCACCTCCCTATAAATAGGAGAAGCTCCCATTCACGATCAAATTTTCGAGTTTTTGCTCTCCAATTTTCGAAATCCTTCTCCAAAAATTCTGCACAAGTCATCAAAATTCCGTCCAAAGTTCAAAAATTCGTATCTCTCGCTTGGGTACTCGGCATCCGATTTCCACAGTTCCGAATATGGTTCCATATGTTTCAAATAACATATCCAAAATTCGGCCAAATCCAATGGATAGGTTTTCGTTTTTAGCCTTCGCAAGAAAACTACTCATATTTTAGGTGGGAACAGCATACCTACGATTTTTCATCCATAAGCAGATTAAAAAAACTTCCAAATCCGATCTCCACCATAATTTGTGAAAAGCTGAGCCCGATCCAACGGTTCAATAAGGCACAATGAATTTTTCAAGACGGCTAATTTTTCGGACGATGGTGCCGCTGTGTTTTCGAAGCGTCAGTTGCATGATTCTTCTATGAATTTTGAATTCTTCATGTTTTCTTCCAGGTCTAAGATAAGTGTGCTTGTTTTAAAGATTTAATTTCTGTTATATGCATTTTCGTTTTCGAAAATTCGGTCGAGTGCAAATTCTTCTTCTACCCCCTTCCGGTTACGATTGTCGCATGATGTATGTGTTGGCATTGTGAGGATTCAACTAGATATGAGAGAGAATTTTAAATATGATATGACCTTTACGCGGTGGGGATCTAACCGCTATATGGCCTCTCCCTCTTAGAGGAGTAAAAATTAGGGACTGCTATCAGTAAATCATAGAAAGTAGAGGAATCTCAGTGTCTGGTCACTGATATGCATATGATATGAGTCATGTTATGCATGGTATGTGTTTCGAATTTTTATGTATTTTGTTATGTTGTGCTCAAACGGCCCCCGCTTGCTGAGTGACAACCATATTATTCACCCCTTACTCTACCCTCCCCAGATAAATCAGAAGAAGAAATAGAGAAAGAAAATCAGACCCCAGTTTTGGGGCTGATAGTGGACCCATGAATATTTTTAATTAAGAATATGTTTTTGTGATTTTTTAATTCAAGTTATAAATGATTTCGCAGATTTTTATCGTTTTCAGAGTTATTATTGTAAAGACGATTCTGTTTTCATGGTATTCATTGGTTTATACTGTACTACGAGACTTGTTGTTTAGCAATTATGTGATTGTTGAATAATGCCGGTGTCGATTAACCCAGATCTCGGGTCGTGACACGCTAACCAAGCGCTGCGGCACCATAGTGTCAGCGCCTAGGCCTTAGTCCAGGGTTTGAGGAACTTTTAGTTTAAGCACTATTGGTTCATTTGGGTGTTGGTATGTCGTTATGACCGAGCTTAGTGAGGGTTCGATTGGATCTTATGAGGTTTGATTAGGAAACTTTGAATTATGATATAAGCGTGGTCGTTTTTGGGTCGAGTTAGCAGTCTTGGCAGCGCCCTAAGCACGATTTTGACATGTTTAAATATTTTTTTTTATCAGGAATATGAATTTTTATGAAATTGTAAAAAATACGTTGCATTCTTGATTTTAAGGAAAATTACGTATGTGCATGATTTTAATAAGTGATGAAAATGATGACACGTTTTGGAAGAAGGGAGTTGGTTGTGAATAATATGTATATGTATACGATGAGCTGTAAGGCCAAGGCTCAGTGGATGTGTAAAACTGTCGTTGATGTTCCCTCCTCCGGGTACCACGGTTATACGTAGATGGATCCATCGAATAGAGATGATACGATAGAGCTGATATTAAAGTCACAACTAATGAATAGAATTTAATTAAAAAAGATGAACACGTATATGATAATATGTTGAGACTTGCTTTGACACGTATGCATTATTATTTTTACGTTTACGTTTACGCTTTAAAGATGATGAAATGTATTTTTATTACGGTACTTTTCACTGTTTCCTGCTATGTATATATACTTGATATAATGTTACAAGTGTGTTGAGTCTTTTGACTACAGGTGAGCCTATTGATCTGGAGACTGGAGGTGACAAAGACTAAGTAGGCAGAGTTGGTTGTGCACACGCAAACTTGAGGATCGTATTTTCTGTACATGAAGTTTATGGGATGGAGTGATCTTGGATATTTTCATACTATGTCTTTTTATTGTGTTGACGTTTGACAGGGTTTTTACACGTTTCATATTTGTTTTATTTTTAAAACCCTATGCCGAGGGATGACGTTCTGTCATTGAATTTAACTACAGTGTTTTTACTGATAGTTGAATACTTTTATTTTTAAAATATGAAATTTTTAGCTTTATCGCTTGCATGCTTAAATATGTATATTTTTGAGAATGAGTTTACACAATAAAAAATAAAAATAAATTTCTAGTAGTATTTTAAGTAGTAGACGTAAAAAAAATAAATTCTAGTCGTATTTTAAGTAGTAGACGTCCCAATACATCTTCAGACCAAGATATATTTGTGTCTCATGATGTGATATTTCATGAGTCAATAGTCCATTTTCTTTCAAAGTCTCATTCAAATTGTTGATTGATCCATTATCTCATTAAGTGCTTCCTAAACCAGCATGTACACATCGTTGTGATCAGATGGACAATAATGTGCCATTACCTATGTCATCAAATGCAGTTAAAATCAATGAGCATGATAGTTCTCTAAATGCACCCTCCGACCCTCCTAAAACAACCCCCACTCGTATATCCTTGAGGAAACCTAAACATCTTTCATATATGCGGGACTATCACTGTTATAGGCTACAAAACAAATCCACTCCTTCCTCCACAACTGAGTTTCCTCTAAAAAAAATTCATTTCGTATGATTCCCTTTCAAAACCTTATAATAACTTAATGCTAAATATTTGAGCACAATTCGAACCTCGTTTATTTCTTCAAGCTGTCAAAATTGATTATTGAAATGCTGGAATGAAAGAGGAACTCGATGTGATGGAAGCTAATAACACTTGTTCAGTGGTGCCACTCCCTGTAGATATACAACTCATTGACTGGAATTGGGTCTACAAGATTAAGTACAAATCTGATCGATCCACAGATAGACTGTGGGGATCCGGACGCTAATTCATTTCTTAATCGTCTTTGGGAATAAATGGATCAATTAAATAAATTTGGTCTAACTTTTTTTTTTTTAAAATACAAGTGCGGAAAATGTCAAACTCAATTTGATATATATATCAAAAGTAAAAGTACAAGTCTTGTACAGCAGTACGTCATAACAACTACTATTTCTTCACTACATATCAAGTAATGAAAACAACTCTACTTCTGGGTCTGAAAATCCACGCTTAACTGTGATATCTCATCCTCTTCTCGATCCTGATCCTGTCCCACCTGTTGTCATGCACACATACAAATACAACAGCCGGATAACTCCGGTGAGAATAACATTCTCAGTATAAACAACGTATACATGCAATCATATAAAAACATATATAAAATTCGATCTAAAAACATGTATCAATCTGAAAACATGAAATGATATAAAACTGTAAATCAAACTCTTTGACTCATCATCTCTGACTCGACTCTGATCTAGTCTAGGGATCCCGGTTCCCGGACGTTGGTACATTATATCGAATATCTGCAATAGAAGTCGATCTACTCCTAAGCAACATCGATATAACCAAACATCCAATGTCTATGCACATCTGCCAATGACTCGTTTTCGATATCTATCTTCTTTTATTTGCTATTCTATAAATCAATAGAATAAGCAAATACAATCAATGAATTCAGAGGTATTAAAACAATACAAATAAGTATGTGTGTGAAGGCCCGAAAATTCGTGCTTGAAAATTTGCGGAAAAATTAAAAATTTTCTTTTAAACTAAACGGAGAATCAAATTCATAAAATAAACTGTTAAATAATGTTTAATGTAAAAAAAATAGCAGCGGAAGAATTTAATGTTTGCAAAGTAACAATTTAAAATAATTCAACAAGAGATAAATGTTTGAGCATAAAAATCGTAAGTGCTGAAAATGAGGTCCTCGGGTTCCACTACTGCCGACCCAAGCTAGCTCACTGGTCCCCGCCCTCGGTCCCGACATCATCAGTACCTACAACAATCAAGTCTAGTGAGTCTAAAGACTCAACATGCATATATCGTAAATAACGAGAAATAATATCGTAAAATTTGCATGGGGTAAAAAAATATCATGTCATAACAGGAGTCATAAAGTGAAAATACTTCGCCATAAACAATTATAATACGTGCATAACTAAACTGAACATCGTAGTAAAAATGGTTGCTCCATCGAGCCCTGTCATAAATATCAAGTAATAATTTTCTGGTGAGATTATGGTATCCGCAAGTGGCCACTGCACTAATATAAACTGCAAAATGACCGGTGACTGGCGACCGGACCGATAACTGGCGATCGGATTTAAATATGCTCGTCTGATCAGACAAAATGCCACAGTACTGGGTGAAACAACTGAACTGACCGGTAACTGGCGACCGGGTTAACAAAGTCTCCCATGATAGTGCTACGGCCACAAGCAATATCGCATAAATCTCAAAAATGAACATTTTAAATTTCTATGCACGTAATATAATTAAATGGCATCGTCAAATCAGAAAAATTTCAATCTCCTGTATTAAAATCATTTACTTGCGATAATTTAAAAATATCTATATGACTTGATTGAAGAGTCAAAGGAGATATAAACATGCCTTGGTTTGTTTTGACAGAAAACAAACGAAATAACGACGCGGCGCGGCGGAGACGGAGTGATCTTCTCTTCCTCACTTAATTCCTTTAAATTAAGCATGCACCATAATTATTATCATAGCGTAAAAATCGTAAACGTGATGCATGAACATTTAAAAATATTATGATTCGTGCTCAGGGCGCTGCTAGGACTAAAATCTCACTCCGGGTGCAAAATTAGCATTTTGCCCCTGGAAACCCGAAAATTACCATTTTACCCCTGGACCTCTAAAATTGACACGAAGCTTACCAAACTCCTTAAAATATCCCAAAACATTTTTATAAGCATTCCTAGACATAAACTCGAGTCCATAATACAACTTAACTGATTCGTTTTAAAACTTAGACCGGGATCTCGATTTTAATCCGATTCGACTCAAAGCTTACCCAAATTTTTCCCAACTTTTTACCATACCTTAAAAACACTATAATGTTCCCAAAACCATGTCAATAGCCCCCCCCTAACACACGGCTGAACACTCCAAAGTCCACTTAACTCTCGGCCAATCTCATTCCCTAACACCCCAATACAACACATGTCCCCCAAACCCAAAACTCTTTCGGTCCTCCCCCTTACAACCACCTGTCACCATTAACTCACCATTAGGGACCTAAATAACCTTCTAAACCAAGCCCATAACCAAGCAAAAGGTTGTTGTACAGATTGAACGTAGGAACCGATCAAAACCATCTCACCTTTCCCGATCACGCTATAACTCCAAGGATAGAGCTTCTCCCTCGTTTAAGTGCCTATGGTCCACTCCTAATATCACACCCGACCTTACAAAAGCTGAGACACGGCTGGGTTAGAGCCCATGCACAGCCGCAACCTCCACCCGATGGAATTAGAACCAACCCAAGCCCCAAACTCTCGATCTCCCCGCCTACAGCAACGCCTAACCGTTTTCCTTCCAAGACTCCATCACGACACCACCATCTTACTCAGAAGAGTCCTAAGCCGCAGACCCTTGCACCTTAATACAGAAAACGTGAGTAACCATAAAAGAGTTGCATGTCATGAACAAAAAGAAACGAAAATCCTTCATGGTGCTGATTGTTTCGAGAATTATGCATACAAAAATCACACGTACAGCAATATATGACAGGTGTGATGCAAAAAAAATAGTGTAAGGCGTGCCTGATGATGAGAGAAAGAATCAAAAACCGAAGCAAATGGAGACTCGGTGGAATTTTCTTTGCAAAACAAACCAACAACTCAAGCTTTCGGCTGCTGGGTGATGAAACCGAGGGAGAATGTTTGAGGGAGGTAGGTTTCGGCTGATGCACCATTAGGTTTAGGTTAAACATAGTTTAGGTGCTCCCTTAAATAATAAACAAAGACTTTAATGGGCCTTAACTTGGTTTAATTAAAATCTTAAAATATTTTTAGCCCAAAATGCTTAAAATAGGCTCATTAAATCCAAACACACTCCCGAAAAATATATCGAGTTGAAAATATTTTAAAAGTATTAGCCGAACCCTTAAAAAGTTCTCCGATTCGATAAAATTTGCGTACCGTTAAAAATAAAGTCCTGCGGGTAAAAATACCCCAAAAATACACCTTTTTGAAAAATACGCTTAAAAATGATTTAACTTAATTTATAAAAAAAACAAATCATGTAATAAGTAATTTTCCTGGAAATTCCCCGGTCTCCGATCCTCGCTCGAACGTGAAATGCAACTTAAAATTCTAATGCACGAACTTTTAAAATTTCGTGAAGCAAGTCCTATCATGTATGAATTATGCATAAAATGCATAAAATAATTAAACATGACTTTATTAATTTTTCTCAATAAACTCATCCTCCTAGTATGAAACGACGTAGTCAATCTGCAATAACAATATCATCTTCAAATAAAGCATTCTAAAATCAATAGCAATGAACAAATTTTAAATCAATTGATCATATTACCTACAATACAATGTGGTTTAGGGAAACTCCAGTCGTATCTAACTCGAGTCATATCTCCCGGTTAACATTGATTTATACCTTTCTTTTATCGGGGTTCGGCTTTGATCTGTCTTCAAAGTCTGCAATACCAATCTGGCATGACATAATTGAGAAGCATAACATCAATATACAACTCAACCAATACTGGATATAATCAAAACACAATCTAACTCTGTTTCGACGACATAACAGCAGAATCTCGCTATACCCAGCAATACAATCTCAACAACTCATAATCAATCGATAAATCACATTCCAATACCAAATCTGTATATTCACAATCAATCAAATCTGAAAAATAATAACAATTTCATACGGTATCTGTTCTTCAATCCGGTTTCGATTATACGATGTATACTATTTCAAGAACACCATATATTAATTATATCTGATTCCTTCAATACATGAATTTCGAACCATGCTAGAAATCAATAAAATTTACCTCCTTTTAAAGCTCTTTTCGAGGATAACACGAAAATATGTCTGGATCAAAAATCTGATAACCGGATTTGGCACAATCACAATTCGAATGTACGAAGAAGCTTGAGGATTCTCTGAATCATTTCCCTAGGTTCTCTGCTGGAAATGTCGAAGGAAAGAAGGATTTACCATTTAAATTGCATGGCAAAGCTACGTGGCTCTTTTCTTTGTGCTGCACGTCTCGCGCATATGCGCGACCTTGCCTCGGCGCATATGCGCGAGACTCTCTGTCTCGGCATTTTGCATTCCAGCTGCTCGCGCATATGCGCCCCCCTCTTCGCGCATATGCACGAGGTTCTTTGCCCATCTTGCGCATATGCGCGGATCGTGTCGCGTATATGCACGAGGGGTTCTGTCCTCGCACATCACAATACCCATGCTAACTCAAATCGTCACATCAAATCATAAATCAACAATTTCAGATTAACATGATATAAATCTCGGGCATTACATAGACACAAGGCTCGGTTAGTTTCCGAAGGATACACCCAACCTGATGTTGTTGATTTTTTTGTGACATTCTCTCTGGTTGCCAAGTTAACCACTGTCAAAGTGGTTCTTGCACTGGAAGCAAGCCAACATTGACACCTTGCTCAATTGGATGTCAATAATGCCTTCTTCAGTGGAGACTTATTCGAAGAAGTTTATGTGGATCTCCTTCTTGGTTATACTTCTCATAACCATCTCTGTAAAGAGTATCCAGAGCTTGTATGCAAACTGCACAAATCTATATATGGCCTACAGTCAAGCATCCAGACAATGGTACACAAATTCTCCTCGGCATTACTTGAATGTGGGATTATGCAATCACAATAAAATTTTACTTTGTTCACCGAAGTCGTGGGATCATTCAATATAACATTATTAGTTTATGTTGAGGATATTATCATTGCTGGACCCTTTTGCTACACTAATTCAAGATCTGAAATCTGCCCTCTGAACCAAGTTCAAACTCAAGGATTTAGGTGATATCAAATATTTTATTGGTATTGAGATAACTAGTTCTTCACATGGCATTTATCTATCCCAACGTCACTATACTTTAAATCTGCTCGAAGAAACTAGTTTCCTCACGTGCAAACCTACCACTGTGCCAATGGAATCAAGAGTTCCTCTTAAATCCACCAATGGTGAGCCACGTGCAGACATTACTCAATATCGACATCTCATAAGGAGACTTATTTATTTAACTCTGTCAAGATCGGACATCATGTTCCCTATGCACAAGTTAAGTCAATTTGTTTCCAAGCCTCGGTGTTCTCACTTGAAGGATGTACATCAGATTTTAAGATACCACAAAGCAACACTTGTACAAGGGATATTTTTTCCAGTTTAATCTCCTGTCCAATTGAGAGTATTTCAGATGCAAATTGAGCTGCTTGTGTAGATACAAGAAAGTCAGTAACTGGATTTTGTGTCTTTCTAGGAGATACACTAATCTCACGGAAAACCAAAAAGCAAATGGAGATAACTAGATTGTCAACCGAGGCTAAATATAGAGCCTTGGCTACCACAAGCAGAGAAGATTTGTGGCCATCTCAACTCCTCAAAGACTTACAAGTCACTGCCTCGACACCGGCCACCATCTTCTGTGACACTCAATCCGCTATCCTTCTTGCCAATAATCCTATTTTTCATGAACGCACTAAACATATCGATATCGACTTGTCGCTTTATTCGCAACAAAATCAAGGAAGGATCCATTAAACTCCTACCTATTCATTCACATCTACAACTTTCCGACATGTTTACAAAGCCACTTCCTTCATCGACGCTATCGCAATTGATGGCCAAGATGTGTGTAAAGAACATTTACAGTCCACCTTGAGGGGATATTAGATATAATACAATAGTATAGTCAACAGTTAATTAGTTAGCACACACACACACACACACACACACACACACACACACATATATATATATATATATATATATATATATATATATATATATATATAAATAGATTGCAATGTATGCTGTACACAGTACACAATTCATTTTTCTTCCTACAACTAGTGAAATGAATTGCTTCTGCTTCATAATAATCATCTGATTGTATCTTATTTGTTAGATTTGTAGTTTATTATTCGCATCTATTGTTGTTCTTGCGTTCTTCACAAACTCGCCCAAGGCAATGCCTTAATTATTTTACCCTATTTTGTAAGTTCATATTTTAAATTTATTGTTCCTATGTTATTTGAACTTTGTGGTTGTTAAATGTCTCACATCGGTTAGATAATTAACCTTTGAGTGGTATATATGGAATTGGACAATCCTCCCCCCTTGAGCTAGCTTTTGGGGTTGAGTTAGGTCCAAATTCCAATCTTAACATGGTATCAGAGCGGTTACTGGCGACTTCACTCTGATTTCTTCTCCGATTTTTTTTTCCACGATCTTAGCTCCTCTGTAGTGCAGATTTGAGAATCTGTACGTACATTTTTGGGGTTGAGTTAGGTCCAAGTTCCAATCTTAACAGTGGTACAATTTTCCTTAATCTGCTTTTGGCTTTGCCTTCTTCACCTTCCTTAAATATGTATTAGTTAATAGATTTTTTTAGTCGAAATGAGTTGTCTGAATATTGAATTTCATGACATGATTTCTTTCTTTTGTCTGGATAGTTTTCCACTTGACTAATCTGTTTGTAATTTATTGTTCAAATTATATATTTTTTTAAATATTGCTGTACATTTTACCTTAATCTATCATTGTTCTTTCGTTCTTCACCTTCTTGCCCAAGCAATAATCCCCTCATATTTTACGACAGTAAACAAAAAGTGCTGGTTGTTATTAGTTAAACATCCACTTTTCCCTTCCTACAATTTGATATCAAAGTGTATGTTCACTGGTTTAGTTTATACACAAAAATGTAGATTACGGAGTTTATCATATTGTTTAATCAGCTGTTTTCATTCATTATAAATTTGGTTGTAAGAATGCCATAAATTACATGCTCCTATCAATGTTATTTTATTCTATTTAGTATTGTAACTTAAACAGTTCAAATAAATCAAGTGATTTTGTTGAGGATGAAAAGTGAGTATTAAGTGGGACTTTTGATTAAATTGAGGATGAAAAATGATCTAATTCATCCTCGATCTAATTCAAGTACCTTGTCAACATTGAACAGATTAAAAGTGAGTATTAAGATGGACTTTTGATTAAATTGAGGATGAAAAATAATTGGGTTTTTTTGGATCGGGAAAATCCTCTAAAAACGTGATGAGCTGCAATAGCTCGTGTTCTAAGAATGTTTACACCGATGAATTAGATCGAGTTTGAAATTAAATCAAGCGGAAAATACTATAAGTAATCCTTTGTTTAGAAAACTAATCGGTTAAAGCTTTTAATCTTGTGTAACTAATTAACTGAAGATAAGAGAGATCAGTTCTCGCATGTATCAGTTCAGTTATGGTGAGAACTGAACTGATAGGTACTCGAACTGATCAAGTCAGTTTAAAGCTAAGGGTTAACAGTTTGAGTACACAAGATATGTTTATGAATGTTCGGAGACTTCAACTGCTCCTACGTCAACCCTTACTACCACCTCGGGTAAGATCCACTAGAAGACTTTGATTAATTATAACAAGTGTAATAACCCTCCCAGCTTATGACTTACCCACTGCTTAACCGAACTCCTAGTCTAGACTGAAAGCATCTTCTTCCAGCCAACACTTCTTTAATATCTATGTGAGAAAGACTACATACATAAGTTTTATGTCATTTTGCAAGACAGGATTTGAGTGGTGGTGAGTGTGTGTGTGAGAACTGATCTCTGAAAACTACCCGAAAGTATTCTCACACACTGAGGGAAATATGCTTATAAAACTAAGCTGATAACACGTTGAAGTGTTCCCTCTAGGCTGATTGCTTTTTCGAAGCTGATAAGCGTGTCCTTCTTCTTTCTGATGAACACACTCTGTGTATATATATCGTGTATATCATGTGTGTATCATCATCACTGTCTTCATTGATCTTCATTTTCTATTTATAGGCGAGTGACTGATAGTACAGTGAGACTCAGTGAAAGAATCCGTTGCAGTTTGAATTTTTTCACCCAAATAAATATCTGTAACAATTGGCTTGAAGCACTATTGCAACTTCTCTTTATTGTACCTTGATCGTACAATAGGTTTTGTAACTTTGTGCACAGCTAGATTATGCTTGTCGTATATGCAAACTGGTTCGCTCCTAACTGATATTCTGAACTGGTCATTTGAACTGGTGAGGTGAAATCATTTGAATCTTCAGCTAAACTGATTTAACTGATTCAGTTGAACGGTCAGTTTGGCTCTCCATCAGTTGAACACTTCATCAGCTGGCCGGGCTTCTGAAGGTCTTCTGCTGAACCACATATCAACTGGACAATCAGTTGAACTGCTCTTGATACTTCAGTTGAACTGGTTCAGTTCGATCAATCAGTTGACACTTTCAGTTTGCGTCTCGATAGCTTCAATTTAAGCTTGGTAACTGATCAGTTCGAAGCCTGATCAGTTTCAGTTTCTGCGCACTTAGGTAAACTCATTAGAAACAAATATTCAAGTTTTGTTAACATTAAAATCAAGATTGTGAACATGAAATATTCCAACATGTTTGCTAACATTTCCCTTAATATTTTGTTCCAATATTATATTTTTCGATATTTACGGCTATTATAAAATAATATTTATTTGTTTGTTTGTTTTTTATTTTTTGAGGTCACGAGGGATCCTTGAATTTGTGGGGAACAACGAAATCATATTTATCGAAAAATAATTAGATCGAAATTAATCATTATAACCAGCTAAACTGGATTTTCTTTCATAATATATTTAACTCTTTGCAATTGCTTCTCATTCCAACACATCATTTTTCCAAATCTTATATTGAAAAATAGAAAAATCTTTTATAATATAGGTTTGAAATAAAATATAATGGGATCTAACGGTTTTGAAGTTTCCACCACGTACATTTAGCTCTTGTTTTATATTATATTTGATGATGTCCAGGTAGATTGAGTGAGCCTAGTGGGGAATATACTAGGCAAAGATGTGTACATTTTCTGTAAATGCTGTTAGCCGGGCAAAAGGATCACGGGCTGAGCGATCTGTGCACTTGAAAAGCAAAGAACATCAATGGGGCACTATAAGGGTTTCCGACGTAGCCATTCTGATTCTTAAGTCAGTCGAGTATTCACGCAAATGAAACGAGAGTGCTATCTCTAGAGTAGTTAGTGGGTGTTTGAGATAAATGTTAAGTGAATGTTCTTAATGATCGAGAAAACCTGAATATTTATATGGTAAAATGTAATGATGACCTTATTTTCAGTGCCCAGCTACTTCTCATAATCAAATGGCTGCCCATGCATTGCGAAATTGATACTATCAATGCTGACAACTCATAGAATCTACAACATTGTTACATCACCCCCTATGTGCGCAGACTGACACATTAATTATTTCGAGGTATAGTGATCCATACTTGTGGGCCCATGATTGAGGCATGTACGAGATGCTCAAACAATGGTCATGATGTGAGGATACAGATAGCCTCCCTGACCCATTATCCTAGTCTTTTTGTACCGCCCGAGATAAGCTGAGGCATGGATTTGTCTGCTCCAGACCACTCCATTAGTTGCTGGATACCCAGAGATAGTTTATGTAAGATCACTATTTTTACCCTGGTTGGTCTTCTTCCCAGAATCCCTGGTCTCTCGATCACTCTATTTGAGTCTGAGGATGACTCGAGCTCTTTCCGAGGTATCACTATCCCTCCTTTTATAATCGAACTAGAGTCCAACTCATTGTTCCAAATGGTTAGATTGTACTTGGGCGTGAGATCAATTATTTTTGAATTTTAGGCTGCTTAGGCCTAATGAAAACATGACGTATGCTCTAACAGTTGAAAAAACAGAAACCTTGTTGCTTCGTATTCATGACTAGACTTTTTTCCTTCTTGGGTGACTCTGTTCAATTTACAAACTGTATGTTGTCTGTTGATTTACTTAGAGATCAACGACCATGAACGCTCTTTTCTTACTTATAAATACTAACCGCTTTACCTCATTTCACACTTTTGCATACTCATGTTCTTGTTTTACTGCTCCTTCGATTCCAGTGTTTGTCGAACTCTACCTCCTCCATTTTGGGTGCTGATGTTCGGGGCTTCTCAGACCTAGATTCTACCACTTTGGACTCTGACTCTACCCTTTTTGTGTCTCCTTCTATCTCTGCCTCTCTCTACTCTATGAAACCATTTCTCGCCCTTCCTTCCAAAAATTCCAAAAATCAAAACTGTCCACCAAGCTGCCGGACCTTCTAATGCCCAGAAGAAAAATAAGGGCAAAGCTCGTGCTCCTCCCAAAACAAAATCAGAGGCCTCGGGCACCACATGGTTTTATATTATGGTCGGTAATCTTTGCCCGAGGGCCGACGAGGACCTCCGAGTTTTTGTATCTATCCCATCTTCTTGCTCCATCCTCATTCCTGGTCTGACAGGCCAACAGAGGGGTTCTATACTTTTTTCGGATAAAGTTCGTAGTGGTCTCCAATTTTCCATCCCTTATTTTTATATTGAGGTGAGCCACTTTATCGGAGTCTGATGGATCGGTTTGGGCACCTTTGAAGGTGCTTCAAACACAATATTTTCAATGAGCTGCAATAGCTCATGTTCTAAAATGCAAACACCGATAAATTAGATCAAGTTTGGTTTTAAACCAAGCGGAAAATAATCGAAATAATCTTTCGTTAAGAAAGCTAATCAGTTTAAAGCTTTTAAATTATGTAAACTTAATAACTGAAATAAGGGGGCTCGGTTATTGCATTTATCAGTTTAGTTATGGTGAGAACTGAACTGATAACAGCTCGAAATGATCAAATCAGTTTTAAAACAAAAGTTAAGCAGTTAAATACACAAGATATGTTTATGGATGTTCGAAGACTTCAATTGCTCTTACGTTACCACTTCTACCACCTCGGGTAGGTTCTACTAGAAGACTTTGATTTATACAACACTTTGTATAAACCCACTAAGCTTATGACTTATCCTACTGCCTAACTGAACTCCTTGCCTAGACTGAAGGCAGCACCTTCCAGCCAACACTTACTTAACGTTTATGTGTCAAAGACTACATACACAAGTTTTACGTCTTTGTGCAAGACTTACTCAACCAATCAATAAGCTCAACTCTCTGTATATGTGAGTGATTTTGTGTATGTGTATATGAGAACTGGGTTTTGAATACAACACGAAAGTGTTCTTAGACACGTATAATTTTGCTTCTAGATTAAGTAGTTGGCATGCCCTTTTTCTCTTCTATCTTCACACTTGTGTGTTTTCTACACTGTATTTTCCACACACTTGTATATTGATGATCTTGGTATAGTATTTATGGAGGCAATGAGACCGTACATCAAGACTCATCAAATATGAACGTTGCAGTTTGAATCCGTTCCTCGATATTTGTCTTGTACTTTCCGACAGCCATTCTGGAACGCTTTGGCTTTAAGCACTACTGCAACGTCTATTATTGTCCTTTGACTGGGCAAAAGCTTTTCCTCAGTGCGCACAGCTGGATTCCACTGAATAAGTTTGTCGTGTTCTGCAAACTGATTGATTCCTAACCGATGTTCTGAACTTGTCAGTTGAACTGATCTTGAGTTGGTTCGGTGAAATCAGTTGGCTCGTCAGCTGAACTGATTTCACTGCTTTAGTTGAACTGGTCAGCTTGACTCTTCATTAGTTGAACTCTTCATCAGCTGGACGGGCTTCCGAAGGTCTTCTGCTGAACTGCCTATCATCTGGACAATCAGTTTAACTAGTCTTTTTATATTTCAGTTGAACTGGTTCAGTTTGGGCGATCAGTTGTTGCTTTCAGTTTGCGTCTCGATAGCTTAAGTTTTGGCCCGATAACTGATCAGTTCCAGTTTCTGTGTACTTAGGTAAAATCATTAGAAAAAAATAAAAAGTTTAGTGAACATCAAAATCAAGATTGAGAACATGAAATGTTCCAACAGAGTCTCTCCAAACCAACTCCATCCCAATTCTTTTTGCATAATGTCCTTGACTTATGTGCTCTTTAAAATGAAAAATCTTTTGATCACTCCCTCATCCTTTACTACTACTTTGTTTATCGATTTAATGAGAGTGCCTTTTATCTAACCGACCGAGTTAGTAAAAGCTTCCTTGATGATATTATTTCTTCTCTGAAGGGATATAAAGGGCAGTTTTTCTTTATCAGTTTTCCTCCCCTCCCAAATATTCAATCGATTTTCTACACAACTTTCTTTATCAGCCCGAGCTCCACCCGTCGTATAAGTTTGAGGTACTCGGAGATAGGAGCACATGGTTGGACATAAATTTTCCTCTTTTGTGCTAATTTCCGAGGAAAATCTGGTTGCCTATGGGTTGCTTGCCCGGGATGTTTAAGAACCCTTGATTCACCAGAAAATATATTTTTTATTTCAATTATCATTTCTTGGGATCATCCACATATATATAAAATTTTATATATTGGTATAAATTTTATATACCAATATATACAATTTTTGGCTTGTTTAAGAACCATTGACTCACCAGAAAAGATGATTTTTGATGATCTGTTATAAATTCTAAAGCATGTGCTTGATGAGAACTTTAAAGTTAGAAATGTTTGAGTGCTCAAAGATCTTTGAATGTTGATTGTTATGTGCAAGGTTTCGGTTCTTCTGCATTCTTGAATCTGCATATTTATAGGTGAAAAGCTTCAAAGGTCGGAAATGGCTTTTTAACGATCATAAGTATTTGTATCCTACAGAATGAAATTCTCTCTCATGCATCATACACTTGTCATTAAATGTCATTTAATGCATCATTGTTTTTTCTAGAGATGTCAATAGGGCGGGTATGGGGCGAGTTTGGCTAAACCCAAGACCCTCCCTATGAAAAAAACTTTTACCCATTACCCACCCCATCCCGGTTAAATATTCTTTGGACCCACCCCACCTCGGATACGAAACGGGGCCGGGTAGACCCGTGAAACCCGTGAGACCTGAATTTTTTTAAAATAAAAAAGTAATATTTTTCTCACATGACTAAATTATGAAACAGACAAGCCTCTAAATACAAAATTGTGAAAAATTAATTCATGTTTTCGACCACACTTAATTATAGCAAATAAAGTATTTTCACGACATAAAAAAAAGAGTTACTAGCTCTCCAAAAAATATTGACATCCCCAAAAATAAGTCATAACATAATTTAAACAAATCAATATAAAATCAGCGAGTATGCAATATTTAAGTCTAATAAGATGAGGACCAACTATTTTTCCATTATTGCTAAAAGCAGATTCAAATGCAACAGTTGACATAGGAATAGCTAAGATCGTTATGGTTGAGGTGAGCTACTAAAAAAATGAAGATTAATAAAACTAAAACCCTAAATATTTATATCTACATATATGGGGCGGGTATGGGGCGGATATTATAGAACCCATGACCCGCCCCATATCCAGATGAGTCTGAAAAATTGGACCCGAGACCCACCCCATGACCCATTTAGTATGCCCAAACCCACCCCATACATGCGGGTCTATTACGGGTCTGGGTAAAACCCGGACCCATTGAAGTCCTTAGTTTTTTCTAGCTTTAGTTCCCATAGCTTCTGAAATGTTTATTGACTTAGCAAATTTTTGGAAGCATTTTTGTCACATTAGCTATAGATGGGATATTGTGCCATGCACTTTATTTGATTTGCCTGATTTTGAAAGTATCCATTGTTTTTCTCTTATTTGGCCGATGCAGAACGGTTGGATAATAACTTTTGATCACGGGTTCTGTATTAACTTCTTTGGACCAGTCAGAAGACATAATCTTTGCAGCTTCGAATTTGATATGTCTTGAGCGGTCAGACTTTGATCTAGGGATCTGAGAAACCTGAATTATGCATATATCGTGTAGGCAGTAGGTTAGGAGTTCAGTTAGTCAGTAGCGTAAGTCCTAGGCTGAGTGAGTTTGTACAAAAGTATTGTATAAATAAAAGTCTTCTAGTGAATCCTACCAGATATGGTAGAAGGGGTGACGTATGAGCAGTTGAAGTCTCAAAACATCCATAAACATATCTTGTGTACTTAACTGTTTAATTATTGTTGTCAAACTCATTTGATCAGTTCGAGCTGTTATCAATTAAGTTCTCACCATAACTGAACTGATACATGCAAGAACTAATACTCCTCATTTCAGTTATTCAGTTCACATACATTCTTAGAACACGAGCTATTGAAGCTCATGGAGAATATTGTGTTTAAAGCTCCATCTCAGGTGTTAGAATCGATCCTTCACTTGCAATTGCACTTTCAGTGTCCAGACTTCTTGCAGTGGAAGTAAACGTCTTCTCCTTTGTCAGGCTTTTCGGGCCTCTTAGAACTGTTTGTTACATGCTTCTTGTTGGGTTTGTTTTTCTAGGAAGGATGAGAATGCTTCTTGCCCTTCCCTTTAGTCCCTTTCTTCGTCCCAGACGAAGATCCGATGAGGAAAACATGTTTTTCCTTCTTGATGGTGGCTTCATAACTAGTCAGAATGTTGACCAACTCTTGAAGGCTGAACTCAACCTTGTTCATGTTGAAGTTCTCCACAAACCCATCAAACGAAGATGGCAGTGACATTAGCAAAATGTCTGTGAACAGTTCGTTGGGGATAAAAAAGTTCAGGCCCACTAAATTTTCAATGTGCCCAATCATCCTCATGCCATGCTCATGGACCAAGGCCCTTTTTCCGCATACGTGATGTCATGAGTTCTTTGATAATAACGGCCTCAGTGGATGTATGTTCACCATACAACTCTTCTATGTGGCCGTAAATGTCAGCAGCATTCACAACTTATTAATATCGCCTCTGCAGCTTGTTTGACATAGAAGCTAGCATATAGCTCTTAGCTTGCAAGTCATTGTCCCACATTTGTCAAGCTTAGCCAGCTCCTCTGTAGTGGCATTTGGCTTAGCCGACTTAGGAGTCTTAGTCCGCACATATGTTATATTTTTGGAATTAAAAACAATTTTTAAGTTCCTCAGCCAATCATGATATTTCAGTCACGTCAGCTTGTTTTGGTCGAGTTTAACAGATAGTGGGTTTTGAGATGAAATTGTAAATATACTGAAATGGAAACAGAATAAATGTTACTGACTATTTTAAAATATGTTAAGACGTAAAATATGGAATTTTGTTTTTTAGAATTGTCTCCCTCTATTTTGACATTTTTATCACCCTCTGATGAAAACGGGAAATCCAATTTCCTTAGTGAGTACACAAGACCCAATTGTGAAATCATGATCCGAATAAATCAGCTAATCATAATTTCTAAAATCGTCCATATTTTCTTAAAATATCAATTTAGCCGAATTTTTTTGAAAATTCAGAAAATCGTCCCGGGGACTCCTGAAAAAGAGTCCTAGTTGGACTAGGCTGCCATTTTCGCCGTTGCCCGCGAGCAGGCTGGCAGGGTCGCACTGCCCTGCACCTTTTTTTTGAAAACTGTTTTCATGGGTTGCAATTTCCTGCGAAATTCTTACGCGGTTAGAAATAATATACTCAACACAATTTAAATTAAAATACACGATAAGAATTACCAGCTCTGATACCACTATTGGGTCATCGAATTTTCGAACCCAATATGCAACGGAAGTATAAAATTTTGCATTTCAACAATCGAAACGTTACTTGGGAGTTGTGTATTAAAATCCATTCATAGGATGTTTAAGAGTTCATACATGCGCATATACAACGCTGTACTCTAAACTATTCCAGCTTTTAAGTGGAGATAGCCTTTCTTGTAACTCTCTACGAACGGTTCACCAGATTTGATCGTCTAATCAGGTCCACGATCGAAAACCAAGTTCCTCGCTTGGATTATATTAGAAATCACAAGAAATTTGTGCATTGAAATGTAGTCTCCAGATTTCAAAAATCCGAAGACGGTGCAACGACGACAACGTGGCGGTGGAAGACACAAAGTGGCCGAAATATTTCTTCTTCGCAAGGGGGTGATGGCCGAATCTTTGAGTTCAAGGGAGGAGAGTCTTTTTCAATTTTGTTTGCAAAATTGTGTGAAAAACTTCTTGTTTGATTTATGGCCTCTCATGATGTACGTATAGAGGGAGACAATTCTAAAAATTGCTCGCGCGCGCCTGCTCGGCAGATAAGTTCATGATGTTAGAGTATGTATAAAGGGAGACAATTCTAAAAACTTTAAGTTCATGCTCGGCAGCGCGCGAGCAGGCGCGCGCACAGACGCGTCCCTTCGGATTTTTCTGACATTTTTTCATTTCCTTGGCATTTTTTGATGATTGTGATCAGTTACAATGGCCAAGGGACATCCCTATGAATGAAAGATCATGTCTTTTCACATGAAAAATATTAAATGCTTGATAATTTGAAAATAAAAAATACATACAAACACATTACATCATTTTGCATATCGTCTTCTTCCTTCTTCAACAAGAGAGAGTTTCATCCATTTCTTTGTGATAGAACTTGAATATTTGAGTGCTCATTATTCAAGTGTTGTAGTTGTATCTTGGGAGAAGATTGCCACAAACCTTAAGCACATTGTGAGGGGCAAATTCTTCTTAAGTAAAAAGTGTTCAACACTTGCCTCTACAAAGTTCTTTTCATTGTTTTCTTCTTGCTTTTCCTCTCAAATTTGAATACCCCAAAAAAAATCTTAAGAAGAATTTTGGTTTTTGATAATTTGCAAGAAGAATCTCAATGACATCAACATCTACAACACTACATGCTACCGTTGCACCATGAGAGAAACCGGAGAAGTTTTCTGGTGCAGATCTAAAAAGATGGCAACAAAAGATGCTTTTCTATCTCACAACCTTGAGTTTGTCAAGGTTTTTGAAGGAGGATCCTCCCACCATTGCTGAAAACGAGACAGATACCAACATGAGGGCCGCTTTGGATGCATGGAACCAAAGTGATTTCCTACGCAAGAACTATATCCTAAATGGACTTGATAATGCATTATACAATGTGTATTGTCAAGTCAAGGCCGCCAAGGAACTTTGGGATATGCTTGATAAGAAATACAAGACGAAGGATGCAGGTTTGAAGAAATTCATTGTTGGAAGATTTCTGGACTTCAAGATGATAGACTCAAAATCTGTGATGAGTCAAGTGCAAGAACTACAACTTCTCTTGCACGAGATCTATGCGGAAGGAATGAGTCTAAGCGAGTCCTTCCAAGTTGCTGCCATGATCGAGAAACTCCCTCCATTGTGGAAGGATTTTAAGAATTACTTGAAGCACAAAAGAAAGATGATGAGATTGGAGGATCTCATTGTGAGATTGAGGATAGAAGAGGACAACAAGAGCACCGAGGCCAAGGCAAGTAAAATGGCGGCAAGGGTGAACATTGTTGAATCGATTTTCCAAGGGAAAAAGAGAAAGTTTGAGAATCAACCACAACAAGAAGAAATTCAAAAGCAATTGTTATAACTGTGGAAAACCAAATCACATGGCCAAGGATTGTAGGAAGCCAAAGAAGGGAATTCCTCAAGCCAATGTAGTTCAAGAATGGTCGGTACCATTTGATTTTTCTGAACTTAATTTGTCTGCAGTTATTTTGGAAGCAAACTCGGTAGAAAACTCAAATGAATGGTGGGTTGATACGGGAGCAACTCGACACATATGCTCCAACAAAGGGATGTTCTCCACATACACTCCATCGACCGGGAGAAAACTATACATGGGGAACTCCGCTACATTTGAGGTGGTGGGCACCGGAAATGTGGTACTGAAGATGACATCGGGTTTGCAAGTAACCCTAATTGATGCACTTCATGTACCGGACATAAGAAAGAACCTCGTGTCGGGGTCTTTGTTGGTCAAACATGGGTCTAGACTAGTATTTGAGTCAAACAAGGTTGTATTGACAAAGAATGGTCATTTTATTGGAAAAGGATATCTCGATGAGAATCTTTTCAAGTTGAATGTAATGGCTATAAGCCAAAATGTTGTTGAAAGTAATAAAGACAAGAGTTCTATTTACTTGCTTGAGTGTTCTCATTTATGGAATGTTCGTTTAGGACACGTAAATTTTAATACTTTGCAACGCTTAATGAAACTTGAATTATTGCCTAAACACAACGTCGATCCAACACACAAATGCGAGATATGTGTTGAAGCAAAAATGACCAAAGCGCCTTACCATTCGATTGAAAGATGTACAACTCCTCTAGAACTAATACACACTGATCTTGGTGATTTAAAGTTTGTACAAACTAGAGGAGGGGAAAGATACTACGTGACATTCATTGATGATAATACAAGGTATTGTTACGTATATCTTTTGAGGTCGAAAGATAAAGCTCTTGAATCATCCAAATGTTATAAGACCGAAGTTGAGAATCAACTAGGCAAACAAATAAAGAGGGTTCGAAGCGATAGAGGGGGCGAATACGGAGCACCGTTTGATGAATTCTGCATATCTGTGTGTATAATTCATGAAATGATTGCTCCTTATTCACCACAATCGAATGGCATTGCCGAAAGAAAGAGTCGAACTCTGAAAGACATGATGAATGTTATGTTAATAAGTTCAGGACTACCCCAAAACTTGAGGGGGGAAGCAATACTATCGGCTAATCATATCCTGGACAAGATACGCCACAAGAAAAATGACAAGTTACTTTATGAATTGTGGAAAGGTCACAAACCTTCCTACAAGTATCTCAAAGTGTGGGGGTGTCTAGCTAAGGTTGAAATACCAAAGCCTAAACAAGAGCGAATTGGACCAAAGACGGTCGACTGCATATTCATCGGATATGCTCATAATAGTAGTGCCTATAGGTTTATAATGCACAAATCTGAAAATGCAGAAATGAATACGGGCATGACAATTGAGTCAAGAAATGCAGTATTTTTTGAAAATATATTTCCTTGTAAAGAAAGGAAAGAAAATGGTTTTAGCAAGCGAAAACTTGAGATGTAGCATGAAGGTCAAGTACCTACACATAATCCAAATCTAAATGAAAATGCTATACCATTGGAAGACTCTTCAAAGGAGCAAGATCCAAGAAGAAGCAAAAGGGATAGAATCTCAAAGTCCTTTGGTCCAGACTTCCATACTTTTATGTTGTAGAATGAACCAAATGACATACAAGATGCTCTGGCTAGCCCTGAAGCTCCCTACTGGAAAGAAGCCATCAACTCTGAAATGGATTCTATTTTGCAAAACCATACTTGGGAACTAGTGGATCTTCCACCAGGTACCAAGCCATTGGGATTGAAAATGGATATTGAAAAAGAAAATGAGAGTTGATGGAAATATTGAAAATACAAAGCCAGGATTGTGGCCAAGGCTATAGACAGAGAGAATGTCATAATTTCTTCGACACGTATTCACCAGTTTCAAGAATAACATCCATTTGTGTGCTCATTCCTATTGCAGCTTTGCATAACGTTGAGATACATCAAATGGATGTCGAAACGACATTCTTAAATGATGAACTTGAAGAAGAAATATATATGGAGCAACCTGAAGGCTTCATAGTTAAAGGACAAGAAAGAAAGGTCTGTCGTTTAATTAAGTCACTATACGGACTTAAACAAGCGCCCAAGCAGTGGCACGAAAAATTTGACAAGGTAGTATTGTCAAATGGATTTAAGATTAATGAGTGTGACAAATGTGTTTACATTAAAGGCACTCGAGAATCTTATGTGATAGTATGTCTATAAGTGGATAACATGCTAATAATGGGGAATAGCCAAGAGTTGATTATGGGTACAAAGAAAATGTTGACAAAACATTATGATATGAAAGATATGGGTATTCCTGATGTAATTCTAGGGATTAAAATCTTTAGAACTCCAGAAGCAATAGTCCTATCTCAATCTCATTATGTAGAAACAATGTTAAAGAAGTTTAACGCTTATGACTCTACCCCAGTAAAAACGCCTTTAGACGTGAATGTCCATTTGACGAAGAATCGTGGAGAACCAGTTTCCCAACTAGAATACTCCAGAATTATTGGAAGCCTTATGTACATCACTAATTGTACTAGACCTGACATCGCATGTGCGGTTAACACGTTAAGTCGGTTTACAAGTAATCCTAGTGATGCACACTGGAAGACGTTGACAAGGGTGGTTAGATATTTAAAGCACACCTCAGAATATGGACTAAATTTCACAAGGTATCCTGCAGTACTTGAAGGATACTGTGATGCAAATTGGATTTCTGACATCAATGACTCCAAATCCACCAGCGGCTATGTATTTAGCATTGGTGGAGGAGCAGTCTCTTGGAGGTCATCGAAAAAAACTTGCATGGAGAGATCTACTACGGAATCGGAGTTCATAGCACTAGATAAAGCTGCAGAAGAAGCTGAATGGCTTCGCAACTTTCTAGAGGACATTCCATGTTGGACAAGTCCAGTGCCAGAAATCTTGATTCATTGCGACAGTCAGTCGGCAATTGCAAGGGCACAAAACAGTATGTACAATGGCAAGTCTCGACACATTCGTCGAAGACATAATACTGTGCGACAGTTGATCTCTAATGGAGTTATATCTGTTGATTATATCAAACCAAAGGATAAATTAACGGATCCGCTTACAAAAGCATTAAATAGAGATCAAATGTATTGTCTGTCAAGAGGAATGGGTTTAAAACCTACCAAACAAAGTTTTCATAGTGGCAACCTAATCTTGAACATTGGAGATCCCAAGATCTTTGTTCAATGAGACAACTAAATTATGAGAACTTGAGGAATCACTCCTCATTCCTAAGACGATGAGTGAAGTTGCCTACAAAGGTAGTGAGGTTAAGTATTGTACTTTTAATGATTCCGTAGCTTAAAAAACGGGGTAAGTAGGATACCCTTTTACAAGGAGATCACCTATGTACGTGTGAGGACGGGCCGCCTCGATGAAACATGTATGAAGCCAAGATGTGTTCCATGGCCAAAACGGACACAACTGATAAAAAAAATGGAAATGGAAGAAAGGTTATCTTGTGGGTACAATTGTCTGGTTTTACATGAACCGCCAAGAAGTTCAAGACATCACGTTCACTTCGTGGCCTACTAAATACGATTGTATTCCACTAGGGAAGGTTCAAAGCCAAAAGCCACCTCTCCTGATGAGATAATTTTTCGTATATACTCTCTCTTATGCATCATGAGCATTCATGCATTAATTTTATTCATGTGGGGGATTGTTGGAATTTTGATGCTTAATGAATGAAAATTAAGCAAATAAATCAATGTATTTGATTTGGAAAAATTCGAAACGAAGAACGGAGCTTAATGAACGAATATTAAGTTCGGTGGTTCTGAATTAAACTCGAAACGAGTTCATCAAATGTTGAAATAAATTCAATCGAGTAGTCGGAACATGTAAGGGACGAAAATCGAAGAAAAGAAAAAAAAAGTTGCGTGGTTCTGCGCGCGCCTCTGCGTGGTTCTGCGCGCGCCTGTCGAGCGCTCTCGGCAGCGCGTGAGCAGGCGCGGGCACAGACGCGTCCCTTCGGATTTTTCTGACTTTTTCTGACATTTTTTCATTTCCTTGGCATTGTTTGATGATTGTGGTCAGTTACAATGGCCAAGGGACATCCCTATGAATGAAAGATCATGTCTTTTCATGTGAAAAACATTAAATGCTTGATAATTTGAAAATCAAAAATACATACAAACACATTACATCATTTTGCATATTGTCTTCTTCCTTCTTCAACAAGAGAGAGTTTCATCCATTTCTTTGTGATAGAACTTGAATATTTGAGTGCTCATTATTCAAGTGTTATAGTTGTATCTTGGGAGATATTTGCCACAAACCTTAAGCACATTGTGAGGGACAAATTCTTCTTAAGGAAAAAGTGTTCAACACTTGCCTCTACAAAGTTCTTTTCATTGTTTTCTTCTTGCTTTTTCTCTCAAATTTGAATACCCCAAACAACAAGAAAATGGGCATGAAGAAGTACCTCGAATGATGCCTAGAAAACCACTGAAATTCGAATCATTGTTTCGAGAACTAGCTCCTCCCTCCAAGAATTCTTGGGTCAGAATTCACATCATCAACAGCAGCTTTCATCGTAATATTTGCCACTCTCCCATTAATACTTCCATATGTTAAAATAGCCTCAATCCTAACTTTACCTTGTCTTGAATTCTGTTGTGCAAATCCCATCACAAAAAGAAGAGATAACAGAGGCACCACCACCCTCGGCAAATTCAAATTCATCCTGCAATATTGAGATCGAAACCAATATTATAATCATGAACACAAAACCCCATTAACAATATGCCAATCCTACACTGGGTTCTGTTATTAGACTATATATTGCTAAAAACCTAAGAATTGGTCTGTCGTCGCCGTGGGACGTCCTAAATGGTCGTGTTTCGGAGCAGGTTCGGTGGCTACTAATACAAAGTTTCATTTTGTAAATGGTGAAGTACTATAAGGATACATTTTGAACGGATATCACGGATTTTGAAGCTTTTTTCCCTTCCAAAGTTTTGTGACTTTTTCATTATATAATTTTCCAAAGTTTTTTACTTTTGTTTTTAAAAATACCCCACACTACAAAATAAAAAAAAAATAGCGACGGTCAAACCGTCGCTAAAAGGTTAAAGCGACGGTTTTAACGACGGTTTGGTCGTCCGTAACAAAAGTCGCCGTCGCATTCATAAAGCGACGGTTTACAAACCGTCGTTTCTTATAGCGACGGTTTTATTGAACAAGACCGTCGCAATTTTAAGCGACGGTTATAAGTGTACCGTCGCTATAATAAGCGACGGTTTGTAAATCACGGTCGCTATATTAAGCGACGATTTTTTATAATAACCGTCGCTAAACTTAAAGCGACGGTTTTTGAGAAACCGTCGCTATAATAAGCGACGGTATAACAAAAACCGTCGCTATATTAATCGGCGGTTTTTATAAAAACCGTCGCTTAATATAGCGACGTTGTTTCATAAAGTCGCACTTAATGTGCGCGAAGATATTAAATTTACGCAAAAATTAATGTATTAAATTTACACAAATATACAAACTACTACGCAAAAATTAAAATCATGTATTAAATTTTCGGTAAAAAAAAGCTTTAAAACCTGATATTTCGCGAGGACATGCAATTCCACGTATTGCTGTGAAATCACACCGAGTAGCAAATCTACAAAATAATACGAAATAGTTAGTACGAAATTAAAAACCGAAACTTCGAAATAATAGGCGAAAATCGATTAAGGAAAATGTTCGCGAACCTCTGTATATATAGAATCATAGCGACGGCATATTCATTAACCGATCGGCAACGGTTTATGCTGAACCGTCGCCGATCTACATGGGCGACGGTTTAGATTTTACCGTCGCCTTATATTGCGACGGATTGTAATACCGTCGCTTTTATTAGCGATAGTTGTCCAAAAAACAGTGGCTACAATAGCGACGGTTGACTATAAACCGTTTATGTTAAACTGTCGCTACAATAGCGACAGGTATGGTTTAACCATTGCTAAAAAAGCGACGGTGACGGCTAAACCGTCGCTTGTTTTGTATAGCGACGGTTGTTTTTAATATCGTCGCAATAAATAGCGATGGTTAGGTAAACTGTCGCCATAGGCGCGACAGTTTATTATAAACCGTCGCTAAAATAGCAACGGTAAGCTATACACCGTTGCTATAAAAGCGACGGTATTAGTAAACCGTCGCTTATTTTATTTAGCGACGGTTAGTTGGATAACCGTCGCTATATGGTAACGGTTCTAAAAAACCGTCGCAATTATAGCGACGGATGGATTAAAACCGTCGCTATGTGATCCGTTTTTTTGTAGTGCCAACCTCATGGTACGTCCGTAAAATATCATTAGAACTGGAACAACATCCTCCGCGACCGCGATGCGATGCAGCAAGAAACTAGCAACTCATGAACCAGGCCAAATTTTGTATCCTAACATGGCAAAAAGCGGAAAAGAAAGCCCATCTCATATTAAATCCGCAAAAAACATTAACAGAATGCATGGGTAGAACACTCCAAAATTTTGAGTACGCCGAAATGATAAAATTTACTCCAAAATTCTTCAAACCGCCATTATCGTCTTTCAGAAAGCTTCGTTCTTTAATTTGCACAACAGGGAACTTAGCTAAATAAATTTTAAATAACATATAAAATATTCTTTAATTAAAGAGATTCCTTTTCCCGTTAAAATTCGTGAATAAATCCCCGCCAGTTGATACAGGATACTTTTCTTGATTAAAAAGTCATACCCATAGCATAAAAAATAATACTTTTTCATGGATAACCCAAATAAGATATCCATCTCACGAATACGACCCGTGAAACCGTCTCACACAAGTTTTTGTCAAATTGAATTTCAGTCCTCTAGTTAGTTAAAAATAGGTCCTAGTCCAATAACTTGACCTTTTCTAACGTTTTTTGACATTATTTTAATTCAAATATTGACATGATATTTGATATCATATCAACAAGATTTGACATGACGTATGTCAACACTTCGTAGAAAAAAATATCAAAATTGTAAAAAAAAGTACAAGTTATTATATGAAGACCTAATTTTGGTTAATTAAATTAGTAAAAATCAATTTAGGCTAATTTATAGAACCTATTTTTGTTATTTTAACTAGTATAGTATTTTTTTCTTCTATTATCAAGACAATTATTTATTTATCTTACTAAAAATAATGCACGTGCAACATATGTCGGAGTAATCAGAATTCAAAGTAAAATTAATTAATTCAACAAAAGATAATAACAATAATATTATAAATTTTGACGGTTCATATTAATTACTTATATGTAATTAATTAGGATAAAAAATTATTTGTCTAACTTTTAAAATAGATTTGGACTACTCAATTTTTTTCTCGTATATATTTTTATCATATTGTTTTATTTTCTTATTTGTCATATTCTCTTAACAAATTCATATATTTTATTATATTCTTCAATTATTTTTGAAACGTCCACCGCTCGTTTATTTTAAAAATATACTCAAATTTTTTTTGTTTCTTAAACTTCGGCCGAATATGAACACATATATACATATATATTTTTTAACATACTTTTCCACTATTTAAAAGAACGCAATTCAAAACATAAATTCGTAAACGTTATTAAACCTAAAACTAACATTTTTTAAAATATATCATAAACTATTTAAATCCTCTCAAAATCCTCCGAAGCATAAAAGTCACAAACTCTTTAACGTAAACTTAAATCATAAACATACTTTTGCGGAAAACTAGCGTCGGTCCTCGGGTCGTGTGCACCTTCAGTCCACCTAGTTTAACCATTAAGTCCTCCATCAGTATTATGCTAATCTTCATCGATCACACCTAGTGAGTCTATTGACTCAGCAAATATTAACCATGATAGTACGTAATACATATACATCCACATGCAAAAGTGAAAATACTTTTAATAAAATAGCTTTTCATGAATATCCATAAACTTAAACATTTTTCCTTTCATAATATACATATATGTTTCCCTTTTTATTGAATTCAGATCTTCAATTGTAACTTTCGTATTAGGTGTAAGTCGATGGATCCATCTACGTATAACCACGGTATCCGGCGGCGGGGACATCAGCGACACTCTCACCCGTCAACTGAGCTTTGGCCTTAAATATCATTGTATCATCGTATTAGTCACAATCAATTCATCTCCTTCAACTTTTCATATTTCCATCACTTATAAAAATTCATGCATATATAAATCATTTTCTTTTAAACCAAGAATGCAACATGTCTTTTAGTATTAACATTTCATCATAAAATTTCATAAACATTTAACATAAATATTTTAACATTTATTACAGCATTCAGGGCACTGTCAGGATGTCAAACATTTTTCATTTGTAAAATGACCATTTTTCCCCTTAAACCCACTTTCCTAATTTATCTTTAGAATTTAAAACGACGACCCAAATTCATCCAAACAAAAAATAACAACTTAAAATACACTCATAAATATTTCTTGGACGTAAACTTAAGCTCCTCGACTAATTTTTCAATTCGTTTTTGAACTTAGACGTACATCCCGATTTTGAATCGTATTGACTCGAAACTTAACCAAACTTGACCATATCTTAATAGCACCTAACTATACAATATACAACTCAAATCAAGCCAATTAAGACCATCGATCTAACCTAAATCAGCAAATGAATTTTTTACCCTATATGGATCGAACCCTATCTCAAGTCACCCTCCAATATTTCGAACTTATACCCTAACTGATTGAACCAGCTGCTGACCAACCCTCCTAGGACCTAGACCAAACCCTTTGGGATCCTCTTAGATCAGCCCCTATGGTCCATGCACGATCTCGTGCATGGTTCATCCCAAAACATGCGGCCACGGCTAGGAAGGGTCCTAGCCATGTGCCTTCCTTAAACTGCCCCTCCAGCCATACGTGGACCACCACGGCTTGAGGATAGGAACCTCATGAGTCCAACCCTTCACCTGGAAGACACCCCGCTCGACCCCCTTCCTTTTTCCTTGGAAAACTGCACGCCCTAGCCCTAGAAGCCCCTAGACAATCGGCCCTCCTTGTTGCACCATATCAGGTCTCACCCTTGCATCTAAGGACCCTTAACCATGTGGAAAAACATTCCTTCAAGTATCCCTACCATGGCAGCCCCTTTGTGCATCCTTAGTAAGATTTAAAAAAAAAAAATAAACTCTAGTTTTAAGCATATATAGCCATAAAAACGAAAATACAAGTAGTGCATCATATTTTTCATGCGAGGATAATTAAATATACATAATATGGTGTGAAAGATGTTTGAAGGAAGATTAAGACGTGCTTTTGCGTTTATTACGCTCGAAAATCAACTAGCAATGCGAAGAACGTAGGCGGAGAGGGACCTTGCTGAATTCCTTCGAAGCGTGTGATTGTGTTGGTTTTGGGTGAGGGTTTTTGGCTTATGTTTTAATTAAAACACAATGTGCAAGCTTAGGCCCATTAACCTAGTATATTATGGTCATTAAGCCCATTAGATAATATTTAAAATATTTTTTAAGAAAGTTTGCAAAAATATTATCCGAGTTATCAAAGAGTCCATATTTTCATCGAAAATCGATCATCGGTTTAAAATACGACTCGGCGTGTAAAAAAACTTCAAAATACCCCATTTTTGAAAACTCCATTAAAATATACCATATATTAAACAACTAAAAGTAAATATTTAATAAAAATATTTTCTGTCATATGGTCCCCGGTCTCCGTTCTCGATCGCGTCTCGAATAATATTTAAAACACAGTTTTTATGCATTCATGTAGAATACTACATTTTAAATATGTAAACGTGCACATCATAATTAATTCATGCAATTAAAATAAACTGATTAAAATACATAAGAAATTTGATAAATTGAATGCATGGGGTTCACGTGGACCTTCAAATTTTTTGGGATGTTTCAATCTATCCCCCTTAAATTGAATTGCATCCCCAGAATTCGCTTATCCTCGATAATCAAAAAGTTTAGATTCTTAATTCTAGTATCCCACTAATCCATGCTTCCGCTGCACCACTATGATAAAATAAGTTTTAGACTGTCCTTATGTCTCCTCAATCCTAATTAAGTTTGTCTTCAAGCTTCTCGTTTGCGAATCACGACTTAAAACGACCTATGGTGACTTAGTTCTATTTTACTATAACATCGAATTTTGACTTTTCTCACATTTCTTAGTATTAGAAATAGAGGTCCAAACTTATCGTATCTTATTTTCCATATACTATACCCAAGATGTTCATCAACCTATTATATTTCAACATTACAATCCCAAAAGCATCATTTCTTAAATTTATTAAAATAAAGGTATGCTAATGCTTTAAATCCAAATATTAGCATTTTTGCTATTCAACTTAAGAGATCTTAACACAAAAATTTACTAATTTCGAAAAATCAGAAAGAAAAAAAAAATACAGTATCCGTGCTTACGAAGCACGGACAGTGGCTCCATGTTGAAGCGCGGACGCTCCAGGTGGAGATACCATACGTGCTTACAAAGCACGGACCATCTCCACGTAGGTCATGGTCCGTGCTTCGTAAGTACGGATTGAAGTAGTTTTGAATTTTTTTTATTTTGAATTTTTTTTATTTTTAAAATTATTTATAAAAAACCGGGAATTCGTGGCAGAAGAATCCGTAACCAATTTTTTTAAAAAAAATATGAATCCGGGAATTTGATTACCGGATTGTTACATTTTTACAACATTCTCACATTTGCTATATTTTATTAAATATTTTTTTAAAAAGCCTGTTATTTGTATGTTTAGTCGATTTTTTTTATAAATTTTTTTTATTCAAAAAATTTAAATATAAATTGAAAAACTAAAAATAAAATTTAAAATTATCTGATTTTTAATAAGTTTTTTAGAAGATTTTCTAACACATATTTAATTATATTTATATAGGAGTGTTGCTCATAAACAATGAATGTATACATATTAGAATATTTTTGTAATGTTAAATCATATTTTTGTGAAAAATTTATTATATTATATTTACATTAAAAACTTTAAAAAATATATAATTATTTTATTATATGGATGATACGATCATTTAAAAACGATCATCTAAAATTTTTAAATATAGATAAAAAAAATAAAAAAATATTTATTTTGTGATATGTTTTATTTGTCGACAAAGATCAATAAATGCAGCAGATAAGTTTGACAAAATAATTTAGCGGTTGATTGAATTTGTGAATTTTAAACGTGGTGGTTGGCTATTTCAGACAGAAGACGGAAGACGTGTTTCACACGGACAAGGGGCTATACAAATAGAGTTTCTCCCTTCATTCTGAAATCATTTATTTTTCGAGTTTTCTCTCATTTTATAGCATTTAATTTGCTTAGTTCTATAATATTTGTGAGGTGTTTGTTTTCCTGTATTAAGAGAGTGTGTGTTCTCTTTGGGACACAGTGAGTGAGTTGTACACCACAAAATATTACGGTGGAATTTTTTTCATCTTGCCCGTGGTTTTTACCCTAATAGTTTTTAGGGATTTTCCACGTAAATCTCGGTGTGCAGTTTATTCATAATTTTCGGTGACCTCAAGTGGACCAACAAGTGGTATCAGAGCCTTGGTTTTAAATTTTTTAAATTCTGAGTATGCTCTGTGGTTACAGCCTAAATTGACCTTCCATACCAGAAAAGATTTTTGAGATTTTTTTATTAAGGCTTGATTAATTTTGTTCAGTCTACTAAATTGTTGTAGATATAATGGCGGGAAAGTACGGGATAACAAAGTTCAGCAGAAGCAATTTTATGTTGTGGAAAATAAAGATACAAACAGTTTTAAGAAAAGAGAATTGATTAGCGGCTATTGGAGATAGGCCGGTGGAAATTACAGACGATGGAAAGTGGAATGAGATGAATGATAATGATGTTGCCAATTTACACTTGGCTATAACAGACGAACTTTTCTCAACTATATCTGAAATAAAAACAGCCAAAGTTATCTGGGATACTCTGACAAAGATGTACGAGGTCAAGTCGCTACACAACATGATTTTCCTAAAAAGAAGGCATTACACTCTTCGGATGGTGGAATCCTGATCGATGACCGACCATATCAACATACTAAATACTCTATTTGACCAACTCACTTTCATAGGGCATAAAATTGGAGAAAATGAACGTGCGGAGTTTCTACTTAAAGTCTACCAGATTCATATGATCAACTTATCATCAACATAACCAACAATATTCTTATGAGCTTTCTAAGATTCGACGATGTCTTAACTGCGGTCCTCGGAGAAGAAATTCGTCGCAAGAATAAGGAAGATATGTTGGTAACCTCGAAGCTGGAAGAGGCTTTGCCGATAATAAGAGGAAGATTTATGGACCGTGGCTCCAGTGGGAGCCAAATACGAGGTAGATCAAAGTCAATAAGTAAAAAAGAAAAATATTTATTGCTTTAAATGTGGCGGTAAATGGCACTTCAAGAAAGAGCGTACGAGTATCGACAAGAGTTCTCAAGGAAATGTGACAAGTATTTCAGGCAATGGTGAAATATTATTCAGTGAAGCGGCAACAGTTGCAGAAGGCAGACACAAATTTTGTGACCCATGGATTATGGATTGAGGAGCGACGTGGCACATGACGTCTCGGAGAGAATGGTTTGATCATTATCAACCAATCTCAAGAGGATCTGTATTAATGGGAAATGATCATGCCTTGGAAATCCCTGTGGTCGGTATTATCAAAATAAAGATGTTTGATGACACAATTCGCACCATACATGAGGTACGACATGTGAAGGGATTGACGAAAAATATTTTGTTCTTGGGGCAATTGGATGAAATTGGGTGTAAAACCCATATCGAGAACACGATCATGAAAATTGTGAAGGGTGCGCTTGTGATTATGAAGGCGGAAAAAATTGCTGTAAATATGAATATAATTTTGGGAGAAACACACAAAGAGGCTGAACTAGCTGTTGCATCAATTGGTTCAGGAGAAGAATTAACAGTGTTACAACATAGAAAGCTCAGGCATATGTCAGAACGAGGGATGAAAATTCTCTCAGAATAGAAAATACTGCCGAGACTTACAAAAGTGTCACTACCCTTTTGGGAGCATTGCGTTACCAGTAAACAACACAGATTAAAGTTTGGCACTTCTACTGTCAGAAGAAAAAGTATATTGGAGCTGATTCATTCAGATGTTTGGCAAGAACCAGTTTTATCCTTATGAGGAGCGAGATACTTTGTCTCGTTCATTGACGATTTCTCTAGGAGATGTTGGGTGTACCAATCAAGAAGAAATCAAATGTTTTTCAGATATTCAAGGAATTTAAAGCACGGGTTGAACTTGATTCTGAAAAGAAAATCAAGTGTCTGAGGACTGACAATGGAGGGGAATATATTAGTGACGAGTTTGATGTATTTTGTCAACATGAGGGCATCAAAAGACAATTCACGGCGGCTTATACACCTCAACAAAATGGAGTAGCGGAACGGATGAACATGACCTTGTTGGACAGAACAAGAGCTGTGTTAACGACTGCAGGTCTAGACAAGTTATTTTGGGCAGAAGCTGTGGGGGCATGTGCTCCTGATTAGCGTTTATTGACCAAACAAACATGATTCGTTAACGCAAACCGCGAAAGCGATTAAAAATTTTCCTTTTGGGCCAATAGAAATTTCGGCATGACCTTCCCGTAAGTAGGGCATCCCAAAAATTTCCAAACAACACAAACAACATTTATATACTCGAAATAAAGTCATAACATCAATTCACAAACCTATAGCCGCACTGGCCAGGACTAACATATACATAGGCGACAAGGCTCGCTCACACAACAACAATCCAAAACATCGTAAAAATAACAATGCAACTACATAGGGCATTCTCTGGCAAAAGTATGACTCAATAATATAATATCTGGGAACTCTCAATAAAATCCAACTACTGGTGTCAAGGCCCGTATTTCGTATTCATAAATTTGCGGAATTATTAAAAATTTTCTAAATAAATAATTATTTTGTCTCATTTAATTAAAATAAACATGTAAATAATTTTTAACTTTAAAATAACAGCGGAAGCAAATATTGTTTTCAACCAACGATTTAAAAATAATCCAACTTAAACATCAATTTAAAAATAGTCCAACAAATTAAAATTGAATTTGAATAATAAAAGGTGCATAAACTAAATCATGAGGTCCTCGAGTTTACCACTGCTGTCCCAAGATCGCTCACTGGTCTCCGCCCGCGGTCTCGACCTCATCAATACCTACAACAATCAAGTCTAGTGAGTCTAAAGACTCAACATGTATATATCGTGAATAACAAGTAAATATATCATAAAATCGCATGCATCATAAAAATAAAGTATCGTAGAGCGTACGGTGAAAATCTTATCATGAATAATTATAAATACGTGCATATCTGAAAATTCATACGTAAAAGCTTTGCTCAATAGAGCTCTGTCATAACATATCATAATTTTTCTGGTAGAGATAATGTTTCTAAGCAAGTGGCCCATAACATAGCGTAAACGCCTGATCAGACTAAACCACAGTATACTGGGCGGTAGAGATCAATCACAGCCCTTGGACTGGATGTCCGTACCCATACATAATCACAAACCGGTCGTAAGTCACCAGACGGAGAGGTCATCGGTTGCGCCTACCGACTTCCAAACCCATTAGCATAAGGTGGCCACAAGACATATAGCATATATCTCAAAAATAAACATTTAATATTTTATGCACGTAATATAATTATAACTTTATTTTTTACCGGATGAGTTGGATCGTTCCCAGGCTTGCTGCGACTTACTACTAATATGTGACACATGCAATAAATCTTAACTTGACAAAATTTAAACAATAGAACAAAAAACGAGACGATTCGGACCAACAACTTGATTTTTAACCATAGCTTCGTACCAACCTGAACCAACATTAAACCTACATTTAACCATGATTAAAATACCCTAAACATACTGAAAAATATGCATAATAACTGTAAAACACGAAAATAGGTGAAGGAATCCAAAAACATAAAACACTCTTTCGAGAGTCATTCTGGCACCTTTCACCGTAAATTCTCGTACGATCTCTAAACTCGACCAAATCACGAACGGCCAAAATCATGACTTTCCTAACTTGTTAAGGTAGTGTCCAGTCCAAGGCCATGGGCTAAAAGCCAACCAAGAACTCAAACCACCTCCTAAACCGCGACGCAAAGTTGCTGTCAAAAAGGCAGCAGTAACAGCTTGTGTCTTTTGTAGTGTAAATCCTGAATTTCATGAATATAGGCTTGGACCACCGCCGAAGGACTCTTACCAACATCCTAAGGCATGGCTTGGACCATGGCTAAGGGCTAAAATCCAACCACAAACCAAGAAAATACTTATGTCATTCCAAAACTCCTACCGAGAACCCAAATTCTGTGCATTGTGATGTGTTTGTAATGTTTGCTATCTTGGCTTGTTCCAGTGGCTGTATGGTCAACCATGGCTCGATCTAGACATGATTGAGTGTTGTATGAACCATGGCTATGGGCTACAAGCCAGCCACATCCCATCTCAACACCTCAAAACCGAAGTTACTCACACAAACCAGAAACAGAAATATTTCGAGTGATGATTGTGTTGTTGTTTTAAAAATTTGATGGAACCATGAACCAAGCTTTGAAAGGACACCTTGGTCACGTCCTAGACATGATATTGAAGGGTTCTAACCGTGGCTACAGTCCCTCGGGCAGCCATGATTTGAACTCTCACCCTAAACATCCAAATGATAAAACCTTGACTCCAATTCTGCACTTAAGGGAAAAGTTGATGTCATTTATTTGTTTATGCGAGTATGGGCTTGAACCATTGAACCAAAAACACCCTAACACATTCTAATTCATGCCTAGTAGCAGCCATGTGAGCCTGGAACCGAAGCAACACCCTGTAATCAACAAAACATCTCAAACCGTGAAGTTGGAAACAAAAGAGTTTATAAAAATCTGTACAGATTTTTCTTGGAAAGATTGCTGTCAATTTCGTGATTTAGCTTGAATCATGGTTATTTAATGGTTTAAAAATATTTATAGGACTTTATTGAAGAGAAAAGAAACAACATATACATGCCTGGAATTTGTTTTGAAGAAAAACAAATCAATACGACGCGACGGAGCCGAGTTGGATTTCTTTCTTCTCGTTTCTGCTATTGTTCACGATTTCAGCTGCTATTTTCTGATGTATTTTTGAGCATATGAGTGTAGGAAAGGTAAGGGATGAAGGTGAATGATATAGGAGATGTTAAGTGAGTCTTGAATTGCATTTAGTTAGGAGTTACAAGTGCAAGAGTTGAATGGGTTTGAATTCTTTCCTTCACTTTTTATTGCCGATTCCTTTGCTCTTAATCTTGCTACTACTCACGATTTCAATAGCTTACTACCTGATGTATTTCGAAAATGAAGGTGTGGGTTTACTAGGCAATGAAGAGGAGTGTTATTGGAGGTGTTAAAGTAGCCATAATATGCATTAAGGTGGGAGGTTACAACTCAAGGAGTTGAATAGCATTTGAATTGTTTCTCCTTCTCCTAATTGCCTTTGATTTATTCTCCATTCTTTGCTGTAGCTTCTCGTTAGTTTGCTTGGTTAATTTGTTGAGGAAAAGTTATGTGAATTATAGTATTTGAATGTACTAATAACTAGTGAATTAAAGGTGGAGAATTATATTTTTCTTTAAATTAAGACTAATGAGGTGATTTGAATGAGGTTTACTACAATTTTTGAATTGTCTTAACCAAATATTATTGCTACATCTTGCATGGTATAATAGTGTTTTAAATCTTGCATTTTAAATTCTTAAGGTTTAATAACCTCATTATATATATTTTTAATGAATGACAAATTAATTTAGAATAGAACATTGCATGGTAAGCTTAACTTAAAATTTAAGTATTTAAATGCTATGTTTAATTTTTTTAATTTATTATACTTAGATTAATTTATCCCCACTTGTTTACATATTTTAAATTAAGCTTTAATTAAATATTAATCTAAAAGAATTTATTTACCAACTTAGCTCTAATTAATTAAATAAATTCTAAAACATTTTATTTCTTTAAATTAAATTATTCCTTGCCTTAAATTAAATTTAAGAATATCTTTCTTATTATTAATTTTATCTTTAATCTCCAAACTCCGGTTCGGCCTCGCGTATTTATCCTGAAAAGATAAAACTAAACATCTACTTTTAAAATAAATAATCATTACTTAAAATTATTAAAATAAATCAAACACTTCATATATTTATAAAAATTCATTTTTAATTTAAATAGTAGCAATTACGCATGGCTTATACGTAATCTGATTTTTCGGGTTCTACAACTGGGCAGCGCCACCAGACGCTCCACCAGACGTGCCAAATCCTCCTGGATAATCTGTTATGGCATCAAAAACAACAACAGCATAACAGAAAAGAAGGGTCAGGCCCCAGTACGACGAATCATTAAAATTATGACAATTATAACTGACGTGAAATAAAATCAAATAAAATGCAATGAAATGCGTATCGGTAACAACGAAATAACGGATACCAAAACGGAGTTCAAATGAAACGCATCAGCAACAGGAACAATGGCCACCCATGCCAGGAATGCAGCAACGTAATATCATGCCGCCGCTCGTCTATGCACGTAGCATCGAGGGTCCGGTAGCAACCCGGTCAGTCCTCGAGCAGTCATCAGGAATGTGCTAATACTATCACTCGTTCCATCGATAAGATGTCAGGAGTGATCTAATCCTATCACTCGCTCCATAGACAACGCAACAGCTCAACAGATCAGTAATGATAGCAATCAACGAAGTCAAGGCTCGAAATGTTATGCACTAATAATATCAACTCAAATAAATGCTTGAATGCAATCACGTATTCACATAAGCACATAAAGTACGCCACAACTCATTACAAAATACTTAACGTCATTTCACATCACTATAGACGTCATAATAATACCGTTCATGCGTACCTTAACTGAATACTTGATTTACCACTTAAATTTCTTAAGGATTTCTCGAAGAATCCAATCTTGTGGCAAATAATACATTTCATATCAAATTCCATTTATTTTTCTAATATTTGATAATTTAGCCTAAAATTCCGAAAATCCATAATTTAAGCTTTAAAATTTCTAAAACTCATTGCAAAGACAAATAAAACGATTTATTTAACTTAAATCTCTCAATACCGGACAACTTGAAATTTCAAAAATTCAATCATATGGAATCTGAAATTTTCGATATTTACTAGAAATTTCCAAAATTTTCATTTTCTATTTCTAATGCTATAAACGCATTCCAATAACAATTTAACATTTCAAAAATCATAAATTCTCAAATAATTAAATCTGAATTTTCGAAAATAATCCAAATAAATTCCGAAAATCTGTTAGATACCTCTAATTAGCTCTGATATAGCACCTACAATCAATAATACAATAAATATCAATGATTGGAATTCAATTGAATGAAAATGCCCAAAATTAGAAACCCTAAAATCTGAATTTTACCTCACACAATTCAAATGTTGAGTACAACTACAGAATTAGTTGTCCAAGCTTGAAAGAACGCGAAATCAAGGCAAAAGAGAAAAATTCGAAGGAGCAAGGTTCACGGGTTCGAACAAGATCGCGATAAAACCTTGCAAAATGGGTATCATTGGATAGCTCTTGTCGAGAGGATCCCGAATATGTATTTACTTTAATTTTTCGATCACCGGTGTGGCCACAATCGACGGTCAAAGCTTCAAAATTGAAAAAAAAAAAGAAAGAAAGAGGAAGCTTTCGGTGCTGGAGAGGAAGACGAGGAGATAGAAAGAGCTTAACGTTTATCTTTTTTCTTTTCTTTATTATTATTAGTATTATTTTTATATTATTTACTTAATTAATAAAAACAAATGGGCTGGGCTTGGGGTTTAACTTGTTTGGGCTCTCACAGAAGCAGTCAAAACTGCTTGTTATATTATAAATCGTTTTCCTTCAGTGGCGATTGATCTGAAGACTCTGATGGAGATGTTGATCGAGAAGCCGACAGATTATTCTCATTTGCATACATTTGGAAGTCTGGTGTACGTTCTGTACAATGAGCAAGAAAGATCAAAGTTGTATTCGAAATCCAGAAAATGTATCTTCTTGGGTTATGCTGATAGAGTAAATGGGTTTCGCTTGTGGGATCCTACTGTTCACAAACTTGTCATCAGCAGGGATGCTATTTTCGAGGAAGATAAAGTAAAAGTAGACAAAGGCATACTGAATTCAGAAACTACTATTTTTCAGGTGGAAAATAAGATGGACAGAGGTCGAGTTTCTTGTGAAGCAGTACAAGAGCACGAAGAACAAGAACAAAAACATGTTGAGTCTGAGGTTTCCAATGTGAGGCAGTCAACTTGAGACAAAAGACCAGCAGGTTGGCTTTCAGATTATGTCACTGAAAGCAATATTGCATATTGTCTATTATCAGAGGATGGTGAGCCATCGAGTTTCCACAAGGCTACTCAAAGCTTGGATGTATCCTTGTGGATGATAGCAATGCAAAAAGAATTGGAGGCATTGGAAAAGAATAAAACTTGGGATCTTGTTACACTACCACAAGGGAGGAAAGCCATTGGAAACAGATGGATCTATAAGATCAAGCGTGATGGCAATAACCAAGTGGAGCGGTATCGTGCTAGATTGGTGGTAAAAGGGTATGCTCAGAAAGAAGGCATTGACTTCAAAAAGATATTTTCTCATGTGGTTCGGTTTATAACAGTCAGAGTAGTTCTAGCATTATGTGCGATGTTTGATCTACATCTAGAACAGTTAGATGTGAAAACGGCATTTCTTCATGGAGATCTTGTAGAAGAAATCTATATGCTCCAGCCAGAATATTTTGTGGAAAAAGGCAAAGAGAATTTGGTTTGCAATTTGAAAAAATCTATGTACTGTCTCAAACAGGCGCCGAGATGTTGGTACAAGAGATTTGATTCCTATATCATGAGCCTTGGATACAACAGACTGAGTACAGACCCTTGTACGTATTTCAAGAGGTCTGGTGGTGATTATATTATTTTGCTCTTGTATGTGTATGACATGTTGGTAGCAGGCCCCAACAAAGAACAGGTCCAAGGATTGAAGGCACAATTGGCTAGGGAATTTGATATGAAGGACTTGGGTCCAGTAAACAAGATTCTAGGGATTCAAATTCACCGAGACAGAAGTAACAAAAAGATTTGGCTTTCCGAGAAAAATTATTTGAAGAAAATCTTGCAATGCTTCAACATGCAAGATATTAAGCCAATTTCGACCCCTCTTCCTGTTAACTTCAAGTTATCCTCCGAGATGTATCATAGCAGTGAAACAGAGATGATGGAGATGTCTCGAGTACCATATGCATCAGCAATGGGAAGTTTGATGTCCGTTATGATCTGTACAAGACCAGACATTGCTCAAGCAGTGGGAGCAGTTAGTAGGTATATGGCGTATCCTGGACGAGAGTATTGGAGCACTGTTAAGAGGATTCTTAGATACATTAAGGGTACCTCAAATGCTGCATTATGTTATGGAGGATCAGATTTTACACTCAGGAGCTATGTCGATTCAGATTATGCAGGTAATCCTGATAAGAGAAAACCCACTATTGGTTATGTGTTTACACTTGAAGGGGGAATAGTAAGTTGTGTTTCAAAACTACAAACAGTTGTGGCGTTATCTACGACGGAGGCAGAATACGTGACATCTACTCAAGCTTGCAAGGAGACAATATGGATTAAAAAGTTATTGGAAGAGATCAGACACAAACAATAGAATGTTAATTTGTTTTGTGACAGTCAGAGTGCCTTGCACATTGCAAGGAATCCAGCCTTTCATTCCAGGACAAAACACATTGGAGTACAATTTCACTTTGTGCAGGAAATAGTAGAAGAAAGAAGTGTGGATATGCAGAAGATCCATACAAAAGATAACATAGCTGATTTTCTGACCAAGCCACTGAACACTGATAAGTTTGAGTGCTGTAGATCCTCAAGTAGCCTAGCAGAAACGTAAGCAACAGGGAATGGCAAGATTGAAATGATGTGTAAAGATATGTTTGATTCGCAATCTAATCTCCAAGTGGGAGAAATGTCGACAAAGATCAATAAATGCAGCAGACAATTTTGACAAAAGAATTTAGTGGTTGGCTGAATTTGTGAATTTTAAACGTGGTGGTTGGCTATTTCAGATAGAAGATGGAAGACACGTTTTAACACGGACAAAGGGCTCTATAAATAGAGCTCATTCCTTCATTCTGAAATAATCTCTTTTTCGAGTTTTCTCTCATCTTATAGCATTTAAGTGCTTAGTTCTATAATATTCGTGAGGTGTTTGTTCTCCTGTATTAAGAAATTGTGTGTTCTCTTTGGAAACACAGTGATTGAGTTGTACACCACAAAATATTATAGTGGAATTCTTTTTATCTTGCTCATAGTTTTTACCCTAATAATTTTTAGGGTTTTTCCACTTAAATCTCGGTGTCCAGTTTATTCTTTATTTTCGGATTTATGATCTCAATTACCTCAAGTGGAACCAACATTATTAAAGCATTTCCACTTGTCACAATTGATTTCTAATTGAAGCCATTAAGGGGGCAATGTCTCCAAAATGGATTTTGATAAAGTTTGGCATTGAAAAGAGATTTTATCTGTGCACCGTGATAATCAAAGTGTAATACACCTTATAAAACATCAGGTATATCATGAACGATGTAAACATATTGATGTTAAATTATATTTTGTGAAAGATGTTATTGTAGGAGGACATACAAAGATGGAGAAAGACCGAGTCTCATAACATTACAACAGACATGCCGACAAAGGCTTTGGCGACAAGCTGAGTTTAAGCATTGCTTGAACTTGATTGGTGTGGTGGTAATGAACTAGCCTGACAAAGTTGACATTGTTGAGATAAGTGTTTCTAATAGAAGCTTTTGCATGAACTTTGCAGAAGAAGTAGTATCAAGAAGTGAATGGGGAGTTGCAACCATTGAAGCCATTGACTTGTTTCAAGATTCTGTTAAGTGGAAAGAAATGAATGACCTGGTAGACTGGTCATCAGGTGTAGGTATATATATGTTGTTACTCTGATAGAAATAATGTGCAACAAAGAATAACGGTAAGTCGAGGCAAGGATGTATCATTTGTCTGCAAAACAAAATTGCTCGTATATCAGTACTTTACGTTGGCGGCAATCATCTCTAAGATGCAACGACTTAATCCAGAAAGTACAACACAACAGGTTACAGAAGAATACTTATAGAGTGAGTCTCATAAGCCAATGGACACACCTTTTTTTTCCAGAAGACACACCTTTTTGCCCAGAAGACACACCCTTCACAAGCGAGGGGGCACACGATTTTGCCCGAAGGGATGTACGGTTGCGCCAAAAGACAGACAGTCACACGAGACGCGGTTCGGAATAGGGGCTGGAGGGTACACATTGGATTGTCGAAAATAAAATTATTTTTCAAATAAATTTTGTCCAAAAAGATTAATATAGTCAAGAGGCCACATCACACCGCACCATGTGGTGCAGTACCGGGCCGGCCGGCCACGTGCATGTTTCACCGAGATTCAGCCTGTCAGCGTCTTCCCCTTTCCAAAAACTTCTGGTGCACCTTGAGGCCTAAACCCTTAGTCAAATTTAGAGCCAATAAAGTAGATTTTTTCTTGGCGCATTTTCCAATGAAGACACATTTCTCAATGTTTATTCACCATTCATACCTATCTAACAATATACACACTCAAGTGGGGAAGGAAGACATCGCATCATCTCATTTAGATGTAGAAGAACACTTCGAGAGAAGAAAAAACATGAGAGTATGAATGCTGGAGAAAAACTTGTACAAAGAAGTTACTGTATTACTTGAGTTTTTTTTATTGTGTATTTGTAATCTCTTGTGATCATCAATAAAGAATGGCTATTCTCCCGTGGATGTAGGTCATTTTATGACCGAACCACATAATGTTTTGGTGTTCTTATTATCCTTCTTGTTTCTGATTGAATGTTCCGAGTTTCAAGTTCAAAACTTGCATGGTTATTCTGTTCAGATTTTTTGCTGGTGGCTGGTGCACTGGTGGTTTGGATTCAATTGCCTCATTGGGCTTCTAACTTTCTTTGGATTTAACACTCACAACTATAACCATACACTGTGACACTCGAATTCAAGATATCAGACCTACAGAGATTAAAACATAATAACCAAAGAAAAAAAGTGAAAATGAGATGTTTTGGAGATAACAAAGATTGGAAATGAAAACAATGTGGTGAAACTGCATGGATATAGTATTGGGTAAATCTTGTTGGAAAATTAAGTTTTGCTGATAATAAACCGAAATGACTTGGTACTTGGTAGCAGAGTAACGAAGCTTTTTTGGAAGACGAAAAAGGCGGTTTTCGGAGAATTTTCCATTCTAGCCCGGCAATGATAATTTTGCATTCCATGTGATTAGTCGAATTTTTCTCTTTATTTTAATATCATTACATCACGTAAATCTTTATAATTTTTAAAATTAGCATATTAAAAACACATCACCACTACACTGGAATGGAATTTCCAAGCATCTGAGTGCATGAAACAGTACGAGAGATGAGTGGACTGTGAGTGGAAGCCCAATTCTTTTTTTCCTGAATCGAACATTCTCCTTGGTGAGAGATTAAATATTTGATTTCTATCATATTTTGAGTAGATTACAAGGCAAATTTGTCATTTTTCTACTATTCAGCAAGTGGGCTCAAGCTATTCCATTTCCACCTGCTGTTGCAACTTTCGTTGCGTTTTTCTCATGATATGAGTATGATACAGTATGATGATAATATTATATTATATTATATTATACATCTGTACGTTAATGTGCCAGCTTTTCTTTTCCTTGGGAGGTAGAGCTAATGTCCGGATTCTGTTAATACTTTTTGCTAATTTAATTTGGGATAGGCTTTGTTTTCCTCTTTCTGTCGTGTCATGATGCCAAATTTCGCGTCTCTTCCGTGTTAAAAAGTGTTAATTTGGGTTGCTTGCTGCTTTGAAACTTACTAATTCTGCGAATCTAATTTCAGGTGGCACATTTATTCTTTTATAATTATAATGACAACTACATGTAGCTTGGAAGCAGAATTTAGAGTGGGATTTAATATCTGTTTTTGATATTTGATAAAGCAGGATGGATTTGAATTTGAATTTGAATTTGCTGCGGGTGATGGTGCCTTTGTCTTTTCTTTTCACTGTGGTACTATCAGAAAGGAATTCAAGACCAGATATTGTGAGGATTGGGGCAATTTTCACATTTGGTAGTATCAATGGGAGAGTGGCAAAGATTGCGATGCAAGCTGCTGTTGAAGATGTGAATTCTGATCCAAGAATTCTTGGAGGGAAGAAGCTAGTTCTCGAAACACATGATGCGAATTACAGTGGCTTTCTAGGCTTCATTGGAGGTACTCCATTCCCATTTTCTTCCACAAGGTTTGAGTTCTTTTTCTCCCTCAGTTGGTGTGGAAGGATTAAATATGAGTAATTTCTTTGAAAAACACAGGGTTGCAGTTTATGGAGACAGATACCGTGGCAATTATTGGACCTCAATCCTCTGGAATGGCTCATATTTTATCAACACTTGCAAATGAACTCCATGTCCCAATGCTGTCATTCACGGCCCTGGATCCAAGCCTTTCCTCTCTTCAGTTCCCCTACTTCGTTCAAACGGCGCCGAATGACCTTTACCAAATGACAGCAATAGCTGATATGGTTAGCTATTTCGGTTACACAGAGGTGGTAGCTATTTACACAGATGATGAGCAGAGCTGGGGGACTATAATAGCTTTGGGGGATAAGCTGGCCGAGAGGCGTTGTAAGATCTCATACAAAGCAATACTTTCTCCTGAAGCGTTAGCTACTCCACAAGAAATCATGAACGAGTTAGTTAAGGTTTCTCTAACGGAATCCAGAGTAATTGTTGTGCACGCATTCGCTGTAGTTGGCCTTAAGGTTTTTGATTTGGCTCGTACACTAAGAATGGAGAATGGATATGTTTGGATCGCTACAGCTTGGCTCTCTACGGTGTTAGATTCCTTGCCGGTTTCAGGGGAATCTGCCAAATCAATTCAAGGGGCTCTCACAATTCGTCCCCACACGCCAGACTCCACAAGAAAAAAGACTTTCGTGTCTCGATGGAAGAAATTAAGCAATGGTTCGATAGGATTGAATCCTTACGGCTTATATGCTTACGATACAGTCTTGATGATTGCTAATGCAGTGAGAGAATTTCTTGATCGTGGTGAGGTCATTTCCTTCTCAAATGACTCGATTATGAGAGGTTGGGGAGAAGGGATCCTGAATATTGGTGGCTTAAGCAGATTTGATGGAGGGAAACAACTTCTTGCCAACATACAACTGACAAACATGACTGGCCTAACTGGCCAAATTGCTTTCCAGCCTGATAAATCCATGATACGTCCATCTTTTGACATCCTCAATGTAAATGGACAGGGTTACAAGCAAATAGGCTATTGGTCTAATTACTCCGGCCTTTCTACAGTGCCTCCAGAGATTCTTTACAATAAAGCACCTAACCGTTCGAGTGCAAACCAAAAATTACACAGCGTTACATGGCCTGGAAGAACGACAGTCAAGCCACGTGGGTGGGTATTTCCACACAATGGAAGACAGTTAAGAATCGGAGTACCAGATCGAGTCAGTTACAAAGCATTTGTCTCTGAGGATGAAAAGACCAAGGAGATCCATGGATATTGCATAGATGTTTTTCTTGCCGCCATAGAGTTACTTCCTTATGCAGTGCCTCATGAATTCATCCTGTTCGGAGATAAACATAAGAATCCAAGCTATTCAGAGCTCGTAAATTTGATCACTACTGGTGTAAGCATAAACAGCTGAAATTAAAAGTTCTTAATGCTTGAAAGGAACATACATGTCTTTGTTCTTTAGCATATTTGACTCTGTGCAGGTCTTTGATGCAGCTGTTGGTGATATTGCTATTGTGAGGAACCGTACAAAGATTGTGGACTTTACTCAGCCTTACATTGAATCAGGGCTTGTTGTGGTTGTACCAGTAAGAAAGCAGAGCTCGAGTGCTTGGGCTTTCTTGCGGCCATTCACAACGCCAATGTGGGTGGTCACAGGGGCTTTTTTCATAATGGTTGGAGTAGTAGTTTGGATTTTGGAACACAGAATGAATAAAGATTTCCGTGGTCCACCCAAGAAACAACTCATCACGATTTTATGGTCAGTTCATTTAACAATCACTCTATCCTTGTCTTGAAGTTACACAAAACACACCGAAACCAGAACTTCTTGTTGGAGGCCAAAAAAATCAAGTAGAACCATTCTGGAGTGACAAGCTCTTAATTTTAAAATCCACATTTTTTAGTTTAAGAACATTATTATTTCTCAAGGCAGAAGGGTAATAGGAGTTGGGAAGCAGTTTCCTGCATGTGCACTTCCAAGTTTCTTGGGTTCAAAATCTCATACTTCCTCTTTTTTCCTCCTTCAGGTTTGGCTTCTCAACTATGTTCTTTGCACACAGTAAGTAACCTTCAGTAAATCCAATGAACATTGCCAGAATATTGCCCATTATGCTAATGTTGGACGACGTTTATATTTCAGGAGAAAATACTTTGAGCGCACTTGGTCGAATGGTTCTAGTCATCTGGCTTTTTGTCGTTTTGATAATCACCTCTAGCTACACGGCTAGCTTGACTTCTTTTCTAACTGTGCAACATTTAGCCCCGTCAATAAGAGGAATCGAATCTTTGATCACAAGTAACTACCATATAGGATTCCAAGTTGGATCTTTTGCAGAAGATTATTTATACCAGGAACTCAGCATCGCTAAATCGAGGCTCGTTCCTCTGGGATCACCAGAAGAATATGCAGATGCCTTGAGGAACGGAAGAGTTTCTGCAATCGTGGATGAACGTCCATACATGGAATTATTCCTCTCAAACCACTGCAAGTTCCAAGTCGTGGGACAAGACTTCACGAAAAGTGGGTGGGGATTTGTGAGTATCATGAAATTCGACAACATCAGGGAGTATGGTTCTCTTGCCACTGTCGTCCGACATGGCTGCATATGTGAAACATTAGTCAGAACATAGCATCACTTCAGAGCTATACAGCTTAAAAAGTTTGAGTAACATGATAACTCTTGATTGTATCTTTGGAACAACTGCGGGAATTCGGTTCTATACAACTTCCTACGTGAAAAAGACTTTTCATAGCTTTTCATCGTTGTTCCATTTTATGGGATATTAATCAACTTTCCTATACTTTCTCAGGCATTTCCAAGAGACTCCCCTTTAGCCATGGACATGTCCACAGCGATCTTGACGTTATCAGAAAATGGCGAACTTCAAAAAATACACGACAAATGGCTGAAAACACAAGCTTGCGGCCAGGGAAACATAACAGTATCAGACAAACTGCAGCTAAATAGCTTCTGGGGACTTTTCCTTATATGTGGAACTGCATGCTTTTTTGCTCTCATAATCTATTTCTGCAAGATGCTAAGAAAGTTTAACCGATATTTTGCTCACGCATCAGAACCTTCGACACAGAATGATGGTTCACGAATCCAAAGATTCTTATCCTTTGTCGATGAAAAGGAAGAGGTGTTGAAGAACAAGTTGAAAAGGAAGCACTCGGAAGCAACATCTAGTGGTGATTCCCAAGAACTTCGATCTACTAAAGAAATGAAATCTGACATTTTAGCTGAGAGGTTTAATGGCAATACTTATTTTCACTAAGGTTGAATTTCTGATGAAATAAGATCATCAAGAATTTCTCCAGAAGTCCTAAACAGTAAATGTAAGCCAGATTTGTTTATTTTAAATTGATTATTCTAGAGATGGTGAGAAGCTAAAGTTGAGAGTATTTAGAAATATATGTTTAAAGTTAATATAAACTAAAGTTTGAGTGTTTGAAATATAATTGCTTCCAACTTTAATTTTTAATTAAATGAAAATCATATTTTTAAAATGTAGAAAATTGATATCTTTTAATTATTTAAAATTTGATACCATATCATAAATAATATATTTATATAATTATTTTATTATGAATATTGTATTAAAATTAATTTATTTTTTATAATATGAATACTTGAAAACATATATAAGATTAATAAAAATAAAATTATAAAAATGAAAGAATTTGTATAAAAATAATTCTAGAAAGGAAAATTATATAAAAATGTAAAATATCATTTAAAAAATAAATATACTATAACAATTATTTTAAAGATTATTTGTCTTTCCAGCACTTAAACATAAGGAATATATAATAATAATCACTTATTTTTGAGTTTTTTATGATTGTGATATATACTTCTATATATTTATATATATATCTATCTACACTAATTATGGATCAAGATCCTCTGCTGAGGGGAACCCACAGCAGAGGGTGCTGTGCTAAGTCCACAATACTATTAAAAACAATTGGTATTTTCATATTTTAATTATTTCAAAATCAAATATGTTTTTTAATTGGATTACTTCTTATATCCCTAAAATCTATATATATATATATATATATATATATATATATATATATATATATATATATATATATATATATATATATATATATATATATATATATATATATATATTTCTTGTATTTAGACGTTAATTTTATTTTTGTTACAAATATACGATTAATAAAATTTTAACTTCTAAATAAAAAATTAACAAGATAAAAAAAAGGAGAAAATATTTTTTTAAAAAAAGAACTATAATATTAAAAAAAATTGAATGTACCATCGTTTTTTTTTGTTCGTTCGGAATCACATATTTGAACAAAAAAATTTAATTTTTATTAACATTTAAAAAAAAAATTTGAAAAATTATATATAAAAAAAAGTAATGAGAGAGACATCATTTTACTCCCACAATATATATTTGTCACAAAAAATAAATTGTAACTTTAAAGGATTATTAATCATATATTTTAATATAAAAAATATATTTTTGATTTTGAAATAATTAAAATATAAAAATACCAACTTTTTAAAAAATAACTTTTTTTTATAATATTGTAGACTAAAATCCATAGCATCGCACCAGCTGCTGTGGGGGGATCCACAGCAGAGGATCTTGATCCATCGTGTTTGGGGGTGTCTTTCGTGCTTGTTATATATTTTTTTTCACATTGTTGGAAATGTTACATGCTTATACTAATCTAAATAATAATGCGACTCTTTTAAAACACATTGATGATCCATCAATATTTCTATTTTTCAATATGTAAAAACATGTGTGAAACGGTCTCACGTGTCGTATTTGTGAGACGAATCTCTTATTTGGGTCATCCATGAAAAAATATTTTTTTTATGCTAAGAGCATTACTTTTTATTGTGAATATTGGTAGGGTTGATCCGTCTCGCAGAATAGGATCCATGAGACGGTCTCACATGAGACCCAATCTTTCCAATAATCATAATATTATTATTTGGTGATTGGTTAAAAGAGTAAGTCTCATGTGAGAACGCCTCACGGATATTAATCTGTGAGACGGGTCAACCCTACCCATATTCACAATAAAAAGTAATACTTTTAGCATAAAAAATTATACTTTTTAATGGATGACTCAAATAAGAGATCCGTCTCACAAATTCGATCCGTGAGACCGTATCACACAAGTTTTTGTCTGGTTAAAAATATAACTAATAAATTCTAAGAACTTTTTAATTTTTCAGTATAATTCCAACTTTTTTAGATTATTCCAAGTAATCTAAAAAATATAATACAATTACGATTGTATGAGGATATTTTTAGCAAAATTAATAAAAATTCTTTTTATGTAGTTGTTGCAGCTGGTAAACCAATAGTAAGCATGTTGGGATCAAAACATAGTCAAGAAGGATGAATATACTATTTTAAAATATTTTACTAAACTTGATTTGTCTTTAATAGTTTTTACTGTTAAAACTTTTTCTTGAACGACTATAGCTTACTAGACCACTAAAAGTATTTTAGTACATAAATGGTCTAACTTGACTAGTGATATAGTAATATTCAATGCAAGCAATCAATCTACAAAACAGACAGATAAAATAAACAGATAAAATGAAGTAAATATGTAAGTAAAAAGGACAAGATTTTATGGATGTTCGGAAATAACATCTCTTACATCATCTCTTCTTCTACTTTGGAAGGAATCTACTAAAAAACTTTGATTGAATAAATATTATACAAACTCACTTCGATTAAAACTTATCACTGTCTATATCGAAAATCTTAGTGATAACTTAGCACAACGAATTTTGCATATTTTATGAAACCTCTGTTCACCAGAAACAATAAACTTTTTAATAGGTAGCTTTGAACGACTAGAGTTGGTATGCTAGCACAAGTTGATCTTTAGATGATCTGATGTAGAATATATGTGCTAGTGAGAAACTTGATATTTGAAAGAATAACTGTGTTCGAGATTTTGTATATTGTAGATTGTGAGTGCTTGAAACTTGTGTCGTATCTTTTGATGTTCTGAATCTGCATATTTATATCTAGAGTTTTCTAACGATCAAAGAACTTTTCAATGATCATCTATACTATCTCCCGACAATAACTTCTTTTCGTCGTACACTGCATTAAATGCACATTTAAAGTTTCTTTACTTTTTCGGCTTTAGCTCTTTTATTTTATAAAAAAATTGATTGACTCTTGAAATTTTACGGAACATTCTTGTAAATCGGGAGTTTATATGCTACTATGCATTACATTTGATCTGATAGCATGTAAAATCTTGAGTTTATTTTTATTCATCTTAATCTATTAAAGTCTAACATGTTGTATTGAGGTTAGAGTTTTGAAGTGTCTGACTTTGAATACTTCTTCGATTAAGCGGCCTGGTTAGAAGCAAATCTAAATGATTATCTGATATAATGTATGTAACTTGAGTGATACTCACGGGAAATTTAGGGTCCGATTCCAGCAAGTGTCACTAATCCAGACGCAGGTTCTGAAATTACCCTGAGCCTGATCACAAATAAGATCGTTAGGAGGGGGCCAGGAGGGTGTTCTGGCGTAGCCCCTCCGACGCTCAAGTCAGAGACTGAGGATATATGGGGGGAGCAGCTAAGGGTGCTGGTGAAAATAATATATTGAATCCTTAATCATACGCTCAAACCTGGTATTTATAGAAGAATACCTGGGCTTGTCATGGGCCATTCACCTGCGGGCCTTATATATGGGTCAGGCGTTTGGGCCGGATCTTGATGGGTTCATCCCTGGGGTATCACCAGTCTCCCCCTCCCGAGTCGAACTGAATCGTAGGTTCAAAGTTCGATTAATTGCGTTGTTCTAGGTTTACAACATGTGAGTTGTGTGTCCTTCTCGCCATCTGTCAGTCTCCAAAAATTTGGAAACAAATAAAGTCGCAATCCTGCAGCGTCGCCCCCTCCCCACGCGCGCCGCTCGCCACTGCCGCGCACAACGCCCCAGCTGCGCGCCACTCGCCCTATCGACGCTTGCCGCCAGCGCAAAATTCGCCAGCCTAGCCTCGCCAAGCGCCGCCCTCGCCTAGCCACACCACACTACCCTCGCCGAATCTATGTCCAGCCCTTACGCTCGCCTCTTCCGCCCTCGCCTGCCTTCTCCTCGCCTCGCCATCTCCCCGCTCAAGCCACCGCCCAGCCTCGCCAAGCAACGCTCGCCCTCGCCTGCCCATACACCTGCCAAGCTCGTCCCTCACCAGCCCTGCCAGTTCGCCCAGCCCCTCAGCTCGCCTGTCACGCTCGCCCATCACCTTGAGCTCGCCCGCAAGCGCTCGTCGAGCACCTTGCGTTAGCCCCTCGCCCCCTCGCCCACCAGCGCCTCGCCCCTACCCAGCCGCTCGCCTCCTTGCCTAGCCACGGGCCACACTCGCCCCTGCCTGTACACCAGCTCGCTCGGTACATTGAGAATTTTGATATATTCCCTTTCGATCCCCGTAATTCTCGCAGCGGCAAACATCTTTCGTTATCGACAAACCAAATAAATTTTTCTTCTCCCAAACTCTGCTCCTCTACTAGGCGATGTCTTAGCAGGAAAATTTAATTCTCCTCCTCCACTCTGCTCCTCTGTTAGGAGACGCCTTAGCAGGAAAATAAAAATTTTTCTTTCACAACTCTGCTCCTCTGCTAGGCGGTGCCTTAGCAGGAAAATAAAAATTCACCACCTTCATCCTCTAACTCCTCTGCTAAGCCGGGCCTTAGCAGGAAAATAAAATTCACCACCTTCATCCTCTAACTCCTGTGCTAAGCCGGGCCTTAGCAGGAAAATTTAAATCACCACCCCCGCCCTCTAACTCCTCTACTAGGCGATGCCTTAGTAGGAAAATAAAATTTCTCTCCTGCACTCTGCTCCTCTACCAGGCGATGTCTTAGTAGGAAAATAAAATTTCTATCCTCTTAAACTCTGCTCTTCTGCTAGGCGGTGCCTTAGCAGGAAAATAAAATTTTCCCCTTCCTCGCTCTGCTCCTCTGCTAGGCAATGCCATAGTAGGAAAATAAAATTTTTCTCTTCGTCACCTCTGCTCCTATGCTAGGCGATGCCTTAGCAGGAAAATAAAAATTCAGCACCTCCACCCTCTAACTCCTCTGCTTAGCCGGGCCTTAGCAGGAAAATAAAAACTCAACACCTCCGCCCTCTAACTCCTCTGCTAGGTGATACCTAAGCAGGAAAATAAAAATTTACCACCTCCACCCTCTAACTCCTCTGCTAAGTCGGGCCTTAGCAGGAAAATAAGAATTCAACACCTCCACCCTCTAACTCCTCTGCTAGGTGATACCTTAGCAGGAAATAAAAATTTCATCTCGTCACCCTCTAACTCCTCTGCTAGGCGATGCCTTAGTAGGAAAATAGAGATTCTCCACCATCACCCTCTAACTCCTCTGCTAGGCGACGCCTTAGCAGGAAAATAGAGATTCTCCACCCTCACCCTCTAACTCCTCTGCTAGGCGACGCCTTAGTTGGAAAATAGAGATTCTCCACCATCACCCTCTAACTCCTCTGCTAGGCGACGCCTTAGCAGGAAAATAGAGATTCTCCACCCTCACCCTCTAACTCCTCTGCTAGGCGACGCCTTAGCAGGAAAATAAAAATTCAACACCTCCACCCTCTAACTCCTCTGCTAGGTGATACCTTAGCAGGAAATTCAACCTCCTCACCATCTAACTCCTCCGCTAGGTGATACCTTAGCAGGAAAATAAAAATTCAACACCCACACCCTCTAACTCCTCTGCTAGGTGATACCTTAGCAGGCATATTTAATTTCTAACGCTGCTCCTCTACTAGGCGATGCTTTAGTAGGAAAATAAAATTTCTCCCCGCCCCAACTCTGCTCCTCTACTATGCCTTAGTAGGAAAATAAAATTTCTCCCCGCCCCAACTCTGCTCCTCTACTAGGCGATGCCTTAGTAGGAAAAAATAAAATTTCTCCCCGCTGAACCTCTACTCCTCTACTAAGCGATGCCTTAGTATGAAAATAAAATTTCTCCCCGCCCCAACTCTGCTCCTCTACTAGGCGATGCCTTAGTAGGAAAATAAAAAAAAAATTATCTCCTTCCAATACAACAACATTCATGAATTAAAAAGAGAACCTGATTTTATTGAATTCCAACTGATTACATGAGAAAATGTAAAGATGAAATACATCAACGATAAAATCCAGAATGATATTCCCTAAAGTGATAAACATTCTAGGGACTCTTTAAAGCCTTGCTCTGAGTATTCTTCCAGTAATAAGCTCCAGAAAATTTCTCAATCACTCTGAAAAGATCATTCCACTCTGGGTCCATCTTTCCCCTATGCTCTTCTTGTACCTAGGACCAAGCCACACATTTCCTCCTTTCATAATCACGTTAACCTCCAAACGCGCTATCTTCCCCTCTTTCACTATCCCCTCATAACACTGACGCGCGACCCTCTGATCTCCGCATAAAACTCCAACCTCCTTCCCTACAGGAAATTTCAACTTCTGATGATACGTGGAAGCTATAGCTCTGAAATCCTTTAGGGCTGGTCTCCCCAGAATTCCATTGTAAGCGAATGGGGTGTCCACGACAGTAAATGTTGTCATTTTTGTTACCCGCCGAGGCTCATGTCCCAAAGATAGAGGAAGGACAATCTGACCGAGCGATGGGATGGCATGTCCTGCAAATCCATATAGAGGAGTAGAGATTAGCTCGAACTCAACTCCCTCCACTTTCATCTTATCCAAAGCGCTCTTGAACAGGATATTAACAGAGCTTCCATTATCAATAAATATTCTCACCACATCATAATTTGCAATGGTGGTCGTTACCACCAAGGCATCGTTATGTGGAGTCACAACGCCTCGGAGGTCTTCCGGCCCAAAGCTGATGACGGGGTCTTGTGGTAAGCCTGCACCCCTAGATATCTCAAAGTTCTCCAACCTTCTCTCATGTGCCTTCCGAGCTCGCCCCGAGTCTCCATCAGTAGCACTCTCCGAGAGAGATCATATGAATCATTCCTCTCGTAGGGTGGTTATCCTCATTCATTCCCCTCCTCGGTTCGACGGGCTCCTGAGGGACATCTTGACATCGGCCTTCCCTTCTCTGCTTCCCGATCCTATGACTTGTCCATGAAGGGCCTTGACCACGCCTATGGGACGAGCGAGACCTCTGTCGGATCCTGGATGCGGATCCTTCTCGTCTGTCCCACGAAGAAAATCTAGCACTGCGCTCAACCCTTCGTGACTTCTCCCACCTCCCCGCGGGCTCCTTCACCTCCATCACCTCGTCACGAGTCCTATTCAAAGGAACATGTAATGAGAATTGTCCTCTACTTCTGGTTATGTCTTCCTCCCTCTCACATGTACATCTCTTCTTACTTCCTCTCTCGGCTCCCTCCCCCCTACTCCCTCCGGGTCGATTTTCCATCCTTCTGTACCGTTGGGCATCTTCCAAGCTTACATATTTTTCCGCCCGAGATAACAGATCATCATAGCTCGACGGAGGTTTCTTGACCAGCGATTTGAAGAATTCTCCCCCCCCTCAGGCCTTGGGTAAAGGCTCTTATCATGATGTCGGGGGTAGCTGCTGGTATTTCCAATGCTGCGTTGTTGAAGCGCTGGACAAACTCCCGTAAAGTTTCATTCTCTTGCAGTTTCATCACGAACAAGCTCAAATAATTCTTCTGATGCCTCTTGCTGCTGGCAAATCTGTGCAAGAAAGCTGTAGCAAAATCCTCAAAAGACTGTATGGAATTGGGCTGCATGGTATTAAACCATTGCTGGGCTGACCTCACTAACGTGCCTAGGAACACCCTGCACCTGACCCCATCTGAATATTGATGCAACATAGCCGCATTCTCAAATCTCCCCAAGTGTTCTTCGGGGTCTGTATGTCCGTCATATTCTCCCACGTTTGATTGTCGGAAATTTGGGGGAAGCCCTTCTTCCAAGATGGATAGTGAAAAATAGCTTCTTTACTTGGGTACCGGTTCCCTGCTTCCTACCTGCTCTCTCAACCTCCGTATCTCCTTCCACATCTCCCCCATCTCACTAATCTCCCCACTTTGGAGGGGATGCGTCTCTTCAACCCTACTCTGGTGGACTTCAACATTTTCTTCACGCTCCTAACGTGCAGCCTGTTCCTCTACAAACATAGACTCTTGATTCTTCTTCATGACCTCATCCACTGTCCGGGTGATAAATTGACCCAACTGCTCCAGGGTAAAGTTCCCCACATTTTCATTAGGACGGGGTTGCTCGAACCTGTTCTCTTGACGAGGTTGTTCTGTTCTCGCCTCCTGATGGGGTTGTTCCTGCCTTGCCTCAGCATGAGACTGTTCGGGTCCCCTCTGAGGACGCGATGATGCTGAGGTAGCTCTTCTACTCCCTCTCTTCCCTACCATCCCTACGTCTCAACTCAAATCTTCCCACAGACGGCGCCAAGTGATACTCACGGGAAATTTAGGGTCCGATTCCAGCAAGTGTCACTAATCCAGACGCAGGTTCCGAAATTACCCTGAGCCTGAAATCACAAATAAGATCGTTAGGAGGGGGCCAGGAGGGTGTCTTGGCGTAGCCCCTCCGACGCTCAAGTCAGAGACTGAGGATATATGGGGGGAGCAGCTAAGGGTGCTGGTGAAAACAATATATTGAATCCTTAATCATACGCTCAAACTTGGTATTTATAGGAGAATACCTGGGCTTGTCATGGGCCATTCACCTGCGGGCCTTATATATGGGCCAGGCGTTTGGGCCGGATCTTCATGGGTTCATCCCTGGGGTATCATCGAGCTTCTGATAAACTTATGAGCAGCTTGATTTGTCTAGTGGATAGAACCATGTAATACATGATAACGACAGGTGGACCAAAAACAACACGATGTTTTTGTCATTATCAAAACTTATGGCGTTTCATATTCAACAATTTCTCTATTTTGTTGAATAAAAAATCAGGCTGCATGGCTAAAAACAATCAATACATCAAAAATAAAAATAAATTAGCTCAAGTAAAAATAATTCATTGAGATAATGAAGAACATTTTTATACAAATTGCAAGAAATAATAGCCTATTACACCTATCGAAAAAAAACTAATGAAGAAATCTTGAACCACCACTATTTGAAGTTTTCGAATCCCAATGTATGAACAAATATTTGATATCCAAGTTGAAGACATATTGTAGTTGATTTAGCAATTGTCGTGGCAAAGGATCTCCATCTTTTTCTTCATCAGGCTTAGATAATTGGTCGCCATGAGATGTTGAAGGGTTGGTTTTGACTATATTAAGAAGATTTGGATGGTTGTCATGAAGAGTAGATTCAGTATGTACTATATTTCCCCACAATTTAGATTTTCGAAAGGAATATCTCATGCATTGATTGGGTGGATTCGGCGGCTGGACTGGTGACAGATAAAGTGAGAGCTTCTGGAAGTTGTTCTTCTTGAGATTGTGGTTTAGCTAGAGCTTCCACGTGGATAGGTCTAGGTTGGATCTATGCAGTGTCATATTGAGAATCAGGAAGATGGAAGACATTGTGAATCATTAGTTCTCCACCAGTTAAGTTGGTTGGAGAATTGTCTTCACTCATTGTCATTGTTTCACGGATAGAAATGGTGGGAAGTGATTCAACCTGCAGCTCATCTTTAGTTTGGGAACCTTCTTCCTCAGTCATTGTAGCATCTGTAGGCATGAGAGAGAGAAAGTGTCTATTTTACTGATCAAATCAATTTGTGACAAAGAATTTATCATTTCATCAAGAGAGATTAGTGGCATTTTTAGAAGTTCTCTAGTTGGATTTTCTCAAGTGGGTGGAGCAGTTGGAGGAGCATTTGTAACTTCTTCAATAATGGGAGATGTAGGAGATGGATCGATAATTTGTTCATGAGTGTGAACTGTAGACTCTGCCTAGATTGGAGTGAAGTTCCTTTACAATTGATTCTTCAACAACCTGAGTTGGAGGGACTTCGACTTGAGTTTTTTCAGAATCTCACTGTTCTCCAGCTTGAATTTCTCCTAGGTTAAAGGAAACTTAATAATATTCTTTTTCTTTTGTGAGCAGTTCATACTCTTGTCTTTTTACTTCACAATGATTGAAAAGATAGAGAATCTGTTGGACTGTGGGCATTGAAATTTTCTTCTATTTGATAATATGGCACATTGCACTTTCTATAAATTCCACCTTAAGGAAGTCTCAGCTTTCAATGGTTTCAAAGATAAGATAAGTTTCATCCCAAGTCAAGATCTTTTTTCTAGCTCAGCGACTCCTTTGAGTTTTTTTTTTTCTCTACGAATTACATCAAAATGGACAACAATTTGATAATCCATCAAACAAACCCAATCTTTATTTCGAGATTTCATCTACACGCTACATGAGCATATTGATGGAAACTTCAACATTGGATAGTTTGACAGGCTCAAAATATATCCCCTTTTCCTTGTGTTGGGGTCAATAGTGGGTAGACCAGATTGAGTTACCACCTCCTTTATTTCCAGTATCTTGACTCAACTCAGTAGTCTAGAAAGTGGAACAACTTAGATTGGGCCTTTCGGAAAGGATAAAAAACGTACTTGATCAAATTTATTTTCTTCTTCTTTGGCTTCTCGGCCTTCTTCTTTGGTTCATCAACATTATTTTGTCACATTGAATACTTAGGTTGAAGGGATCTTCTCCCTAGCATCATCGGAGTCTGAATCGGAGAGCATAACCAATTTCTTTTTGGCATCCCTAGATTGTAGTGTCCAAATTTAATAAACGTATTAACTCATGCATTTATTTAATTATTAAATCATTTAAATTAATTTTAAATGAGTGTTAGCGATGCATGCTTTATTTAAATGCATTATTTTAAATGGGGACGAAATTGCTTTTCAGCCATGGGGACGAAGTTGCTTTTCAGTACAGCTTTTCACGCGCAGACAGATGGCCAGTCTGAGCGAGTGATTCAGATTTTAGAGGATTTGTTGAGAGCCTGCATGATTGATTTCCAAGGAGCTTGGGAGTCTAGACTATCTCTAGTGGAGTTCACATACAACAATAGCTTCCAATCATCTATTGGAATGGCTCCCTATGAGGCGTTGTATGGGAGGAAGTGTAGATCACCAGTTCATTGGGATGAGGTTGGTGAGAGAGCAGAGCTTGGGCCAGAAATAGTTCAGCAGACTGCCGACGTGGTAGTCAAGATTCGTGACAGAATGAAGGCTGCCCAAAGCCGTCAGAAGAGTTATGCTGATAAGAGGAGGAGAGATCTCGAATTCTCAGTGGGTGATCACGTTTTCGTCAGGATAGCACCTATGAAGGGTGTGATGAGATTTGAGAAAAGAGGCAAGTTGAGTCCGAGGTTTATTGGACCGTTTGAGGTTTTGGACAGAGTTGGGACACTAGCTTATCGTGTAGCCCTTCCGCCGAATCTGGGCGGGGTGCACAATGTGTTCCATGTCTCGATGCTGAGAAAATATTTGGCTAATCCTTCTCATGTTCTGAGTTATGAGCCGCTACAGTTGACTCCAGACCTGTCTTATGAGGAGAAACCAGTCCAAATCCTAGACAGACAGGAGCGCAGGCTTCGGAACAAGACGACTAAGTTGGTCAAAGTTCAGTGGCTGAATCAATCAGTGGAGGAAGCCACTTGGGAGTCAGAAGCCGACATGAGACTTCGCTACCCGGAGTTGTTCGGTAAGAGTTAATTTCGAGGACGAAATTTTTATAAGTGGGGGAGGAACTGTAGTGTCCAAATTTAATACACGTATTAACCCATGCATTTATTTAATTATTAAATCATTTAAATTAATTTTAAATGAGTGTTAGCGATGCATGATTTATTTAAATGCATTATTTTAAATTATTTATGTATATGTGATGCACATTAAAATGTCGTTTTTCGAGTTTCATATTTCAGGCGTTTATTCGAGGCGGGATCGAGGAAAAGACCGGTGACGAATTTTGGTATTTTAAAATGCATTCTTTTAATTTAAAGCTAGGAAGGGGCATTTTAATTAATCTAGTTAGTTTAGCATTTTAAAATCCTTATTTAGGTGCTTAGTTATTTAAGAGTTTAAAACTTTTAAAAATTAGTATTTTAGTGTGCATTATTTTAATTGAGAAGCTTATTTTTTTTAAGTTAGTGGTGAGTTAAAGTTTTAATTAGTTGCTAATTATCTATTTAGCAACTCTTACTCCTAATTACCTACCACACACACACGTTTTTATTATTGATCACACACCCACACACACTTTTACACACACCGATGCACGCACAAACACACACAACCTCCACTTCAGATTTTTTTTAATATTTTCAAAGGTAGAAAACTAGGGTTCTCCACTCTCATAGCAGCCGCCCCTTCCCTGGCCAATTTCCAGCAAGTTCGATCGTTTTTATTGCAAGAAAAGCGTGCCACGTTCGTCCCGGATCAACCTCGCTTCCATCTCCGCCTCGGTGACGCCGTTTCGGTAACGTTTATTATCAGAAGGCACGTATATTCTGTTCTTGATGCATCGATCATGTCATAATATGTGTTGCGTTGTTTTTATGCGTAAAACCCTGTATGAAGTGTAGTAGTTTGAGCGGTTATTCGTTTGGATCGATTTTGAATAAAGATTTTTAGATCCAAAACTTGTTTTTGCTGTTCTTCTTAAAACTTCGATTTTTCCGTCGAGATTTTTGAGAAAACTTTCAATTGCAAAATTTTAGAACTTTTCGATACCTTCAATTTTATATATGATTCGAAATTTTTGAACGAAAATTGAGTGAGTTATGGCGTTTTTCGTGGGACTGCTCAAACTGCGACTTTTATGAAAATATGTGTTCTCGAGTTTATTTGTTGCAGGCTTCGTTGGAGATCGACGGGCGATCGTTGTTGCACCTAGGTATGATTGTTATGACATTGGGTTGTTATTTGACATGTCGTTTCGTGTCGATAGGTACTCGTACACTCTAGAAGTCGTAGGTAACGTTTTAATGTCAAATGCCACGTTTTGAATGGTATGTGTCGTAGGGCGAGCGTCGTCGCTTTGGGAACTGATACGATAATGTTTTGATGTCATAGCGTGCTAGGATGGGTCTCGGGGTGTCGTTGCATAGTCTGTGCAACCGAGTCTAGAAATTTGAGCGAAACATGTACAAAATTTTACGTAACTTCGAGGTCCCGCAGGTACACGGACCCGGGGACGGACCCTGACACGGGGTCCGTGCCTTTGTTCTTCCGGAGTGTTTTCTTTCCAGAGTCTGCACGGACCCTTAAACGGACCCTGGCACGGGGTCCGTGTCCACCCTTTTTCCTGGAGTCTTTCACCCGAGTCTACACGGACCCCTACACGGAGGTAGGCACGGGGTCCGTGTCCCTCCTTCCTTCCGAGTATCACTTCACCGCACCTAGACGGACCCGTACACGGACCCGGGGTAGGGGTCCGTGTACTCACTGTTTGGGAAAGATTTGTAAGTTATTTTCGGGGTTTGATGTCATGGTTTAGTGCAAGGATTATCCAGGGTCGTGCTATGGGAAATTTTAGAATGCCCTAAGTAATGATAGAACTTGAGAGTAAGTATGATTTCTACATTTAAGTTATGCAAATTCATGTTAGTGTGCAGCAACGGCCCCGATCGAAGTTCCAACGAATCCCTCAACGCCAAGTAAGTATGTTGACGTGCAAAGAAAATATTTTAAGTTTTTGAGGTATGCTAAATGTCTTGTGACCGAAGTATGTTTAGGATTGGAAAGCGTTAAATTATGAACGGGGACCAATCCGCCCGTTAAATTATGAACGGGTTAGATCATGGTTGGAAAGCGTTAAATTATGAACGGGGACCAACCAGCCCGTTAAATTATGAACGGGGATCTTATGTATGTGGCAGTGGATACGTCCCTGTCAGCCCAGTACTGTGGTATAGTCTGATCAGGCTCATTTATGTTACGGGTCACTTGCTTTGAAACATCCTCTACGCAAAAGGATGAAGTTATGTATGTTCAAGTATGTTCAAGTATGCAGCATGTTTATGAAAAGTTTAAGTTATGGCATGTCGAAGTATGTATGTACGTACGTTCAAGTTTTAATACGCAAGTTATAGTTTCAAGTTATGTATGTTCTATTTTAAAGTTGTATGTGGCTTTATTATTTAGTACTTGTTACTTCCCAGTTTATACGTGTTGAGTCTTTAGACTCACTAGACTTGATCGATGCAGGTGACTATGTTGATGAGGAGACGGGAGGTGGCGACCAAGGGGCAGGCTTGGACTTAGTGGGAGGCTAGACCCGAGGACCGCCTACGTTATTTTAAGATTTTAAGCATGAAAACATTTATACTCTGATTTTATGAGTGGATTGTGATACATTTTGAGACAGCTTTTTCTTTTAGCAAATTTTAATTGTGATGGTTGATTTCAAAGATACTTTATGAATAATGAGTGACGACCGTATGGATGTTTCTATTAAAGAAAATTTTTAATTTTTCCGCAAATTTTAAGTATGAAAATACGGGTCGTTACAGTTGGTATCAGAGCGGTGTTCTTGTAAAGGGTTACGCCTACCGCCAGTCGCAAGAAGCTCACGAAGTCACACCTCAAGTCTGTAAGTTTAAAGTTTTGCATTATGTTATGTAGTAAGCATCAAGTTATGATTTCATTATGTGCATGTTTTAAGTTTGATTTACGTGCATCATAAAATATTGATATATGTACATGCATGTTGGGTTTACGTGTTGGGTAATTCATTGGAACAGCATGCCTCCTAGACGTGTGATCGACCGTGAAACAAGGGAGGAGGACAGAGAGCCTCGAGTTGAGGAGAGGGCCAATCCTCCACCACCGCCACCTCCAGATATGCAGGCTCAGATGCTTGCTGGTGTGACGCAGTTCTTCGCACAGTTTGCGGGGAACCAGGCAGCAGCAGGCGCAGGGGCGAGGCCCCAACCCGAGGCGGTATATGAGAGGTTTCGGAGGATGAGTCCGAAGGAGTTTTCGAGTACTACTGACCCGATGGTCGCTGAGGGATGGATCAAGTCCATCGAAGTAATTTTCGACTTTATGGAGCTGGCAGATGCTGATAGGGTCCGTTGTGCCATCTTCTTATTGACTGGAGACGCCAGGTTATGGTGGGAGAGCGCATCCGTGGCAGTCAATCTGCAAGTACTGCCATGGAATGGTTTCAAGGAAGTCTTTTACTCCAAGTACTTCACTGAGGAAGTACGAACCAGACTCACCAACGAGTTTATGACGCTGCGACAGGGAGACAGTAGCGTGGCCGAGTTTGTGAGGAAATTTGAGAGGGGGTGTCACTTCGTGCCCCTTATTGCGAATGATGTACAGGCAAAATTGAGACATTTCCTGAATGGTTTGCGGCCGATCTTGCGCCGCGACGTCCGAGTAGCTGGTCCCACTTCTTATGCAGTCGCCGTATCTAGGGCTTTCGCGGCGGAGCAAGACCAGCGAGATATTGAGGCTGACAGACAGGGCAAGAGGCCCTATCAGGCTCCACCGCAGCAGCAGTAGCATCAGAGGCCCCAATTTAAGAAGCAGTACCAGGGGCCGCCAGCAAAGAAGCCTTATCATGGACCACCAAAGGGCAAGGGTCCAGTTCAGCAGCAAGGGGCGCCTCAGAAGCCCGTTGCCTTCCCCGTGTGTCCTAAATGCAACCGCCAGCACCCGGGGCAGTGCTTGTATGGATCAGGCAGGTGCTTCAAGTGTGGAGCTATGGATCACATGCTGAAGGAGTGCCCGCAGTGGAAGCAACCAACTCAAGGGAGAGTTTTTGCCATGCATGCTCAGGAGGCAAACCCAGACACTACACTACTGACCGGTAAACTTTCCTACCAAAGCTCAGTATTATTTTGCCTTGCATGTGGATTTTGGTTTGGGATTGTTAGTGTGCTAGTATTATTTTTCTTTAGTAACTTGAGATATTGGGTTCTTCTGTGCTTAAGGTTTATGTTAATAATTTTGGGATGTAAGTTAGTTTGTTGTGCTAACGTCTCTCAGGAAACATTTTTATTAAGAGATTATCCACAACCGCATTGATAGACTCAGGAGCCACTCACTCCTTCATATCGGAAACATTTGCTAATCATCTGGACCTCAAGTCCATTGGCCTAGACGTGAATTTTTCAGTAACAGTCCCATCAGGGGAAGAGCTGTTAGCTACCAGTGTGGTCAGAGATATCGACCTAGAACTGCATGGCCACCTAGTGTATGCAGATTTAATCCTATTGCCAATGCCAGAATTCGACATCATATTGGGAATGGACTGGCTGACTAAGAACAGAGTTCTTATCGACTTTCAGAAGAGATCAGTACTAGTCAGACCATTGGGTATGGAGCAGTTTCTTTTTGAGCCAGATAGATGGAGAAGCTTCCCTCGCATGATTTCGTGCATGCAGGCGAGGAGACTGATTTCCAAGGGCTGCCAGGCCTTCTTGGCGAGTATTATTTCAGCACCGGATGTGACTACTCCATCTTTAGCAGAAGTGCCAGTAGTCAGTGATTTCCCAGACGTCTTCCCAGACGATGTTTCAGGTCTTCCACCAGAGAGAGAGGTGGAGTTTGCCATTGATCTCATGCCAGGCACGATGCCAATCTCTAAGGCACCGTATCGATTAGCTCCAGCGGAAATGTTAGAACTCAAGCAACAGATTCAGGAGCTCTTAGACAAAGAGTTTATCCGCCCGAGTTTCTCACCGTGGGGTGCACCAGTACTTTTTGTGAAAAAGAAAGACGGAAGCATGAGACTGTGCATCGATTACCGTGAGTTGAACAAGGTAACGATAAAGAATAAGTACCCGTTGCCTAGAATCGAAAACTTGTTTGATCAGTTGCAGGGAGCCACCGTGTTCTCTAAGATAGATTTTCGATCAGGGTACCATCAACTGAAAGTGAAGTATGCAGATGTCCACAAAACAGCCTTCAGGACTAGATACGGACATTACGAGTTTTTGGTGATGCCGTTTGGACTGACTAATGCTCCACCAATTTTCATGGATCTCATGAACCGAGTATTTCAGCCGTTCCTCGATCAATTCGTCATAGTATTCATAGACGATATTCTTATATACTCGAAGAGCCAGGAGGAGCACCGTCATCACTTGAGGACAGTATTACAGACTTTGCAGAGTCGCAAGTTATTTGCGAAATTCAGTAAGTGTGAATTTTGGTTAGAAAAGGTAGCATTTTTGGGGCATATAGTATCTAGCAGTGGAATCGAGGTGGATCCAGCGAAAGTAGCGGCTGTCAAGGAATGGGTTGAGCCGAAGAATGCATCTGAAATCCGCAGCTTTTTGGGTTTAGCTGGTTACTACCGCAAGTTTATAAAGGGATTTTCGTCCATAGCGGTGCCACTCACTTCACTCACCAAGAAGAATGCTAAATTTGTGTGGAGTGATGAATGTCAGAAGAGCTTCGACACATTGAAGCAAGCTCTTATTTCTGCGCCGGTACTAGCCATGCCATCAGGGCAAGGAGACTTTGTGTTATATACCGATGCATCTAAGCTCGGGTTAGGCGCAGTATTGATGCAGCGGGGTCGGGTCATAGCCTATGCTTCCAGGCAATGAAAGTGCACGAGAAGAACTATCCGACTCACGACCTAGAGTTAGCCGCCGTTGTCTTCGCCCTGAAAATTTGGAGACACTACCTATACGGCGAGAAATGTCAGATCTTCACCGACCACAAGAGTCTCAAATATTTTTTCACGCAGAAGGAGCTGAATATGAGACAGAGACGGTGGTTGGAACTTGTGAAAGATTACGACTGTGAAATTAGCTACCATCCGGGAAAGGCTAATGTTGTCGCAGACGCTTTAAGCAGAAAAGTGGCAGTTGTAGCTCAGTTATCAGTTCAGAGACCTCTTCAATCTGAGATTCAGAATTTCGGTCTAGAGATTTATCATGAGGGCAGAGTTCCTAGGCTGTCTAATCTGACAGTCAAATCTGACTTGCTAGACCGTATCCGGACAGGACAGTCTTCAGATGAGCAGTGACAGAAATGGAGACTGAAAGACGAAGCAAAGGGAAGTGTGCTGTACACAGTTTCAGACGGCATTGTGAGATACAGAGGTAGAATGTGGGTGCCTAGTGTTGGATCGATCAGACAGGATATATTGACAGAGGCACACGCATCTCCGTATTCCATTCACCCAGGAGGCACCAAGATGTACAAAGACCTACAATTATTGTATTGGTGGCCAGGGATGAAGAGAGACATCCGCCGATTTGTGTCAGAATGTCTCACTTGTCAGCAAGTGAAGGCAGAGCATCAGAGGCTAGCAGGATTGGTTAAGCCACTCCCCATTCCCGAGTGGAAGTGGGAGAACATTACTATAGATTTTGTGGTCGGGTTGCCGAGGTCAGTCAGAGGATCGAATTCTATTTGGGTTATAGTAGACTGACTCACTAAGTCAGCGCATTTTCTACCAGTGAAGACGACTTTCTCCATGACGCAGTACGCGGAGCTATATATCAGGGAGATAGTCCGTCTACATGGATTCCCAGTTTCAATTGTGTCTGACAGGGACCCGAGATTCACATCGTCCTTCTGGAAGAGTTTGCATGCAGCCATGGGGACGAAGTTGCTTTTCAGTACAGCTTTTCACGCGCAGACAGATGGCCAGTCTGAGCGAGTGATTCAGATTTTAGAGGATTTGCTGAGAGCCTGCATGATTGATTTCCAAGGAGCTTGGGAGTCTAGACTACCTCTAGTGGAGTTCACATACAACAATAGCTTCCAATCATCTATTGGAATGGCTCCCTATGAGGCGTTGTATGGGAGGAAGTGTAGATCACCAGTTCATTGGGATGAGGTTGGTGAGAGAGCAGAGCTTGGGCCAGAAATAGTTCAGCAGACTGCCGACGTGGTAGTCAAGATTCGTGACAGAATGAAGGCTGCCCAAAGCCGTCAGAAGAGTTATGCTGATAAGAGGAGGAGAGATCTCGAATTCTCAGTGGGTGATCATGTTTTCGTCAGGATAGCACCCATGAAGGGTGTGATGAGATTTGGGAAAAGAGGCAAGTTGAGTCCGAGGTTTATTGGACCGTTTGAGGTTTTTGACAGAGTTGGGACACTAGCTTATCGTGTAGCCCTTCCGTCGAATCTGGCCGGGGTGCACAATGTGTTCCATGTCTCGATGCTGCGAAAATATTTGGCTAATCCTTCTCATGTTCTGAGTTATGAGCCGCTACAGTTGACTCCAGACCTGTCTTATGAGGAGAAACCAGTCCAAATCCTAGACAGACAGGAGCGCAGGCTTCGGAACAAGACGACTAAGTTGGTCAAAGTTCAGTGGCTGAATCAATCAGTGGAGGAAGCCACTTGGGAGTCAGAGGCCGACATGAGACTTCGCTACCCGGAGTTGTTCGGTAAGAGTTAATTTCGAGGACGAAATTTTTATAAGTGGGGGAGGAACTGTAGTGTCCAAATTTAATACACGTATTAACCCATGCATTTATTTAATTATTAAATCATTTAAATTAATTTTAAATGAGTGTTAGCGATGCATGATTTATTTAAATGCATTATTTTAAATTATTTATGTATATGTGATGCACATTAAAATGTCGTTTTTCGAGTTTCATATTTCAGGCGTTTATTCGAGGCGGGATCGAGGAAAAGACCCGTGACGAATTTTGGTATTTTAAAATGCGTTCTTTTAATTTAAAGCTAGGAAGGGGCATTTTAATTAATCTAGTTAGTTTAGCATTTTAAAATCCTTATTTAGGTGCTTAGTTATTTAAGAGTTTAAAACTTTTAAAAATTAGTATTTTAGCGTGCATTATTTTAATTGAGAAGCTTATTTTTTTTAAGTTAGTGGTGAGTTAAAGTTTTAATTAGTTGCTAATTATCTATTTAGCAACTCTTGCTCCTAATTACCTACCACACACACACGTTTTTATTATTGATCACACACCCACACACACTTTTACACACACCGATGCACGCACAAACACACACAACCTCCACTTCAGATTTTTTTTAATATTTTCAAAGGTAGAAAACTAGGGTTCTCCACTCTCATAGCAGCCGCCCCTTCCCTGGCCAATTTCCAGCAAGTTCGATCGTTTTTATTGCAAGAAAAGCGTGCCACGTTCGTCCCGGATCAACCTCGCTTCCATCTCCGCCTCGGTGACGCCGTTTCGGTAACGTTTATTATCAGAAGGCACGTATATTCTGTTCTTGATGCATCGATCATGTCATAATATGTGTTGCGTTGTTTTTATGCGTAAAACCCTGTATGAAGTGTAGTAGTTTGAGCGGTTATTCGTTTGGATCGATTTTGAATAAAGATTTTTAGATCCAAAACTTGTTTTTGCTGTTCTTCTTAAAACTTCGATTTTTCCGTCGAGATTTTTGAGAAAACTTTCAATTGCAAAATTTTAGAACTTTTCGATACCTTCAATTTTATATATGATTCGAAATTTTTGAACGAAAATTGAGTGAGTTATGGCGTTTTTCGTGGGACTGCTCAAACTGCGACTTTTATGAAAATATGTGTTCTCGAGTTTATTTGTTGCAGGCTTCGTTGGAGATCGACGGGCGATCGTTGTTGCACCTAGGTATGATTGTTATGACTTTGGGTTGTTATTTGACATGTCGTTTCGTGTCGATAGGTACTCGTACACTCTAGAAGTCGTAGGTAACGTTTTAATGTCAAATGCCACGTTTTGAATGGTATGTGTCGTAGGGCGAGCGTCGTCGCTTTGGGAACTGATACGATAATGTTTTGATGTCATAGCGTGCTAGGATGGGTCTCGGGGTGTCGTTGCATAGTCTGTGCAACCGAGTCTAGAAATTTGAGCGAAACATGTACAAAATTTTACGTAACTTCGAGGTCCCGCAGGTACACGGACCCGGGGACGGACCCTGACACGGGGTCCGTGCCTTTGTTCTTCCGGAGTGTTTTCTTTCCAGAGTCTGCACGGACCCTTAAACGGACCCTGGCACGGGGTCCGTGTCCACCCTTTTTCCTGGAGTCTTTCACCCGAGTCTACACGGACCCCTACACGGAGGTAGGCACGGGGTCCGTGTCCCTCCTTCCTTCCGAGTATCACTTCACCGCACCTAGACGGACCCGTACACGGACCCGGGGTAGGGGTCCGTGTACTCACTGTTTGGGAAAGATTTGTAAGTTATTTTCGGGGTTTGATGTCATGGTTTAGTGCAAGGATTATCCAGGGTCGTGCTATGGGAAATTTTAGAATGCCCTAAGTAATGATCGAACTTGAGAGTAAGTATGATTTCTACATTTAAGTTATGCAAATTCATGTTAGTGTGCAGCAACGGCCCCGATCGAAGTTCCAACGAATCCCTCAACGCCAAGTAAGTATGTTGACGTGCAAAGAAAATATTTTAAGTTTTTGAGGTATGCTAAATGTCTTGTGACCGAAGTATGTTTAGGATTGGAAAGCGTTAAATTATGAACGGGGACCAATCCGCCCGTTAAATTATGAACGGGTTAGATCATGGTTGGAAAGCGTTAAATTATGAACGGGGACCAACCAGCCTGTAGGACCGAGTGCTTACCGTTTTACCAAAAGCTATAGCTAGTGGTAATGGTGCAACTCAAATCTTTTAAACCGCACAACAGCACAAGCACCATGGTTCGATCGCTCTACCAAGCAAGGACAATTATTGCACCCAACAATCTCCCTCCCAATAATGGCTCTCCTTGCAATCAATGGGAATCGAACCCATGACCTTGGCTCTGATACCAATTGTAGGACCGAGTGCTTACCGTTTTACCAAAAGCTATAGCTAGTGGTAATGGTGCAACTCAAATCTTTTAAACCGCACAACAGCACAAGCACCATGGTTCGATCGCTCTACCAAGCAAGGACAATTATTGCACCCAACACAGCCCATTAAATTATGAACGGGGATCTTATGTATGTGGCAGTGGATACGTCCCTGTCAGCCCAGTACTGTGGTATAGTCTGATCAGGCTCATTTATGTTACGGGTCACTTGCTTTGAAACATCCTCTACGCAAAACGATGAAGTTATGTATGTTCAAGTATGCAGCATGTTTATGAAAAGTTTAAGTTATGGCACGTCGAATTATGTATGTACGTACGTTCAAGTTTTAATACGCAAGTTCAAGTTTCAAGTTATGTATGTTCTATTTTAAAGTTGTATGTGGCTTTATTATTTAGTACTTGTTACTTCCCAGTTTATACGTGTTGAGTCTTTAGACTCACTAGACTTGATCGATGCAGGTGACTATGTTGATGAGGATATGGGAGGTGGCGACCAAGGGGCAGGCTTGGACTGAGTGGGAGGCTAGACCCGAGGACCGCCTACGTTATTTTAAGATTTTAAGCATGAAAACATATACTCTGATTTTATGAGTGGATTGTGATACATTTTGAGACAGCTTTTTCTTTTAGCAAATTTTAATTGTGATGGTTGATTTCAAAGATACTTTATGAATAATGAGTGACGACCGTATGGATGTTTCTATTAAAGAAAAATTTTAATTTTTCCGCAAATTTTAAGTATGAAAATACGGGTCGTTACGTAGATAGTACCTTGGTTGGCTTGAGTTGCTTATTCTTGACAACTTCCCCATTTTTCATTTTTCATGGCCAAAAGCTCGGATCCAGTTGGCATAGCCTTCTTTTTGAAATTTTCACGGTGGAGAACTTTAGCAGCTTGATTGTGAAAGGAATTTTATTTCTTGATATTTTTTTCTTTTTAATATCTTTATTGTTTTTCCTTCCTAGACATGAGAATAATCTCGAAATTATGATATGATCTCGTGTACATTTATATGACCAACAATATCTTTAAGATATGATATCCTTGTTTTCAAAGAGTTTGTTTCCTAATGAAATTGTTTTCCATGTTTAACAGGACTAAGAAGAGAAGTTAGTATAAATAGGAGAAGAAGATACAGAGCTAATAACTTTTTGGAGAGATGAACTCATACGAAGAGAGGTTGTTTGCTTGAAGCAATCTCGCATCGTTGATAAAGTGTTGCTGTGAAGTGCTGATAACATCTGAAGACAAAACCGTATCACTGTTTTGATTAGTGCGTTGATTTTTGAAGACTTCTCACTTCTCAGTTGATGCATCCTATGTATTTTGGTTATACGATTTGCTAGAGCTTTAGGATGCAATTTGTTACTCGCCTTAATAAGGGAGTTGTTTGACTCTTTCACTAGTATTTGTTTTTGTAAACTTACAAGTTTTTCTAATGAATTATTTTGCCCTGAGGCACCGCACAAGTATTTTATACTTGTGAATAATTTATATCGTCTCTCGTACTGTTATCATTTTGGTTGTGTGTTAATGTATTAAAATATAATTTCCGCTGCATGTTGTCGTGGGTGTTACAACACTTACGCACAACACCTACATTCTGATACACAACACTCATTCTCATCACGTTTACCCTATGGAAACAGAACTTTCATTTGGTATCAGAGCCACCACTTGACGCTACTAAGTGAGATCCTGTTTTGTTTTGTTTTCACAGGTAAAAAAAAAAATTTATGGAAGCATCAACAAACACTGTTTTTAGACCTCCTGTGTTGGATGGATCAAATTATGAATTGTGGAAAGTAAAGATGAGGGTCTTTATAAAATCTATTGAAGAAAGAGCTTGGCTACGTGTACTTGATGGTTGGAGCCCACCAAAGATCGAGGATGCTGATGGAGACACTCGGCTCAAACCTGAAAGTACATGGACAATCGATGAAGTGAAAACTTCAAATTTTAATTCCAAGGCTCTCAATGCTATATTTTCGTCTGTTGACACAAGGATGTTTAATTTAATCACCAATTGTGTCTGTGCCAAAGAAGCTTGGGATATACTTCAGAAACATTGTGAAGGATCCGAGAGTGTGCGCAAAACTAGGCTAAGGATGGTGATATCAAAATTTGAAAGCTTGAGAATGGAGGACAAGGAGTCTATTTGTAGTGACCCGTTCCAGAATCACCTACTAATCAAGAACTAAGCATGCAATCAACCTAATTAACAATAATCAGAGATAACAGCGGAAATACCACAAATGATAGATATACAACCCAATCGAAGTCTAGAACAACTCAAAATAAAATATCCAATACACCATATCGAAATCAAAACAATACCGATAACTAAACCAACCAGCTACTCAACGTCCTCCTCCTGCTCCTCCTGAGCTGTCCAACCTGAGGCCTGCCCCGTGGGAATGGGGTGTCCAAGAATAAACAAAACCGAGGACGTGAGCGATAAGAACGCCCAGTACAAAAGTATGAGTATACAGACCTATATGAAATGCACATGCTATGATATGATACCAGGGTAGTCAAGAAACAGGAATCACAAAAGGATCTCAACAATGCTCAGTCTAGAGGCGCCAAGTGGATAGTGCCGCGCGGTACACCTCTGGGTCACTGCATCCACTACAAGACAGACGTGGACCTAAAATGTCCCGGACCACCGAAGCCCTCCCGACCCGTCGGCCACTGTGTACTCTCGGTGTCCATGCGTCCACAAGACAGGGCTGAGCGGCCCCAAGATATAGCTTATCTCGAAAGAGATACAGCTCAACAGTAAAGGCTATCTCGAAGAAGATACGGCTCAACATGATATGCAATATGCATCATAACTCGTGACATAATAACATGTATCATATGACATATAACAATGCACCACATAATCATGCAACACATATATGAATGTATACTCAACCAGGATATCTCGGATAGTACTTCCGTACCTCTATCACAGCAAGCCTAGCCTTACGCAACACCGCTAATCAGGTCTAGCACAAGCCTACGCATCAAAAGCATACTCAATCAATACTACCATGCTCGACTAGCAAAACCAGTACTCCCTAGTACTACCAAAGGTTTAGGGTTTACCTTCGTCCGTCGACAGCCCTTTGATGTCGATTGCCTCGAAACTCAGGCGCCGCTACGCTACTACTCCTGGCAGCTCTTGGCTATCGCTCGACCAACAACTACCCTAGAAACCTTCCAAACTCTCCAAAATGAGAGAGAACTCAAGAAATTGGCAAGTCAAAAATGAGAAATCCGAGCACTATTTATAGGCCATGTTCGGATCCTCCGAACAACACTTCGGAACGTCCGAACGCTACGTGTCCATTGGCTCTTGACAGCTCATGATCGGATCCTCCGATCATACACTTCGGACCGTCCGAACATGCACGTGTCCAGCTGTTCTTGACACCTCATGATCGGATCCACCGAACCTACACTTCGGAACGTCCGAACCCCCCACGTGTCGATCAACTCTTGACACCTAATGATCGGATCCACCGAACTCACTTCGGACCTTCCGAACTCTTCGGTGCTTCCGAACCATCTTCGGTCCGTCCGGTCATGACTCGGTCAAAAATTACACCTTAAACCTTCTTAATCACCATTACTCCGTTAATTACCCAATTTGGAATTCGGGCTACTACACTATTCTTGAGTATGATAGCCGTTTGAGACAACTTTCTAATGAAGCTCACAGTCTTGGAGATCCCATGCCCAATGAAAGATTGGTGAACAAAGTTTTAAGATCTCTTCCTGAGAGATCTAATGTCAAAGTTTGTGCAATTGAAGAATCTAAAGATACTTCAAAAATCAATCTGGATGAATTAATGAGTTCTCTCAGAACTTTTGAACTGAATCTTGATTTACAAAAGAAGGATAAAGGGAAAAAAATAGCCCTTGAAGTTTCAACCGACTCTTATGATGAAATCCTTCAACTATCTAAGGAAGTGAATGAGTCTGATTTAGTGAAGATTCTATCTCTCTAATTACTAAGAAAATTGGTGATTACTTGAAGAAAATGAGAGAGAAAAAGAATACTGGACGAAAATCTGTGCTGCCCAACATCACCACTTATGCAAAAGTTCAAAAGTTTACCCCTATGAAAGGACAATTTCGACCAAGGAATGAATTGCAAATACAATCAAATGTCAGAAATCTGGATTCAGTGCAATGTAGAGAGTGTTCTGGATTTGAACATATGCCAATGAGTGTGCCAATCGACTTCGGAGAAACAAAGGCATGGCTTCACTTTGAGTGATGAAGAGTCTGATGATGATCAAGGATCAAATGAATCTGAAAATCACACATAGTTGTCTGATGTGGTCAAGGAGAAATGTTTAATGCAGATCAATCCTCTGGGTGTTGCCACAGGTGTTGCAATACCTGGTCGCAACATCTCTTCAAATTCATTGTGTCTTAATTCTACAACCCTTGGTGAATCAAGTCAGTCTGAAACCCAAGAAGTAGATGATGATGAAGTCACTCTGGAAAGTGTGCAGACAATGTATGAAGAATTATATGAAGACTGGATCAAAAGAAATAAAGTGAATGCAATGCTCTCCAAAGAGAACACTGAGCTAAAGTCACAAGTATCACGACTTGAAGTGATCTTAAGCAAGAAAGTTCTGGAATTATGCAAAGTCAAGGAGGAGCTTGGAGAAGCAACTCAAATTCTTGCTAAGCTTAATTCAAGTTCATCCAAACTTGATTCACTCTTGATGATTGGGAAGAATGACAAAGCTGGACTTGGCTATATGAATAACCTGTTTGAAATTGGAGAATCTTCCAATACTGAAAGAAAACCAACTGTCTTTGTCAAAGAAATTGCTGAAATCTCGAATGCTACATACACTGAAAAAGGTGCTTCATCAAAAAGGCAAATATCTACCAAGAAGTCAAAGTCCAGGAAACGCCACTTTATCTGCCACTACTGTTTTAGACCTGGACATATCAAACCCTACTGTATTAAACTGAGAGATGACTACAAGAGATGGGAATCTGAACAGGTGTTGTCTCAGGTGTTGTACAACACCCGGCGCAACACTGCCAATAGGAAACCATCGGTAAAAAGGGTTTAGGTGCCAAAGGCTAATATTCAATGCTCTGTTATCTATACTTCATTTAAAACTAACATTGCAGGGATATGATACTTTGACAATGGTTGTTCACGCCACATGACAGGTTCTAAAAACCATTTGATTGACTATGTTGAACTGAGGAAGGGTCATGTGACATATGGTGGAGGTGCTAAAGGAAGAATAGCTGGCAAAGGGACCTTGAATGTTGATGGATTGCCTAATCTACACAATGTGCTTTATGTCGAGGGACTTAACTCAAACCTAATAAGCATAAGTCAACTTTGTGATGATGGTTTACATGTTAAGTTTGATAAAGACAATTGTGAAGTTTTTGATAATACTGGTACTTGTATTTTGACGAGTACAAGGTCTGCCGACAACTGTTATCAACTTGGAGAGGACCTTGTGTGCAATCATTCAAAGGTGAGTGAATTAAACTTGTGGCATCAAAAATTGGGTCATGCAAACTTCAAGATATTAAAGAACCTTGGTAAGTACGATGCTGTGAGAGGTATTCCTAACTTATCCTCTGGAATTCCTTATGTTTGTGGTGCATGTCAAAAAGGTAAGCAAACACGTGTTATCAAGTGTTACAACAATTTGGGACAACACGATGTCTTGAACTCTTGCACATGGATCTTATGGGTCCAATGGAAGTGGAAAGCCTTGGAGGTAAGAAGTATTCATGTGTTTGTGTGGATGATTTATCTCGTTTTACATGGGTAAGTTTTCTTAGAGAAAATCCGACACATTTGCTGCTTTTAAGAAATTATATGCTAAGATTACTAATCTACATGATTTGAGGGTAGGTAAAATAAGGACCGACCATGGCAAGGAATTTGAAAATTCACACTTTACATCATTCTGTGAAAATAGGAGGATAAATCATGAATTTTCTGCCCCTAAGACCCCTCAACAAAATGGAATAGCTGAAATAAAGAATAGAACATTACAAGAAATGGCTAGGGTCATGTTGAGCTCAAAGAATATTTCAAAACGATTTTGGGCCGAGGCCTTAAACACAGCATGTCATATTTCAAATCGTGTGTACCTGAGGAGTGGTTCTACTATGACATCTTATGAAATTATCATGGGAAAGAGGCCAAACCTAAAGTACTTTCATGTTTTTGGGTGTGTATGTTATGTTTTAAATGACCGAGACCATCTTGCAAAGTTTGATTCAAAAAGTGATAAGTGCTTATTCCTTGGTTATTCATCCAATAGTCGTGCATATCGCATGTATAATCTTAGAACAAGAACGACTATGGAATCTATTAACATTGTCTTTGATGATCTTGCAGATCTAACAGGAAAAACAATCGAGGATGATGTTGATGGGCTATTAAACGTAAGTGAGACACTGCCTAACACAGATGTTGTACCCAGTGTTGTAACACCTGAGACAACACCTGCACTAGCAAAATCAAATTATGAACCAGGAGAGGATGATGATGATGTAACCAATGAAGGGATTGATATTCCCAGTAAGATTCAGAAAAATCATCCATCATCTCAGATCATTGGAGAAGCATTTGAAGGAATGCAAACTAGAAGAAAGGAGAAAGTAGATTATCGAAAAATGATTGGTCTAGTATGCATGACTTCCATGTACTCTCAAGTAAGCCATTCTTGTTTTGTTTCACTCATTGAACCCAAAAATATAAATGAAGCCTTAAAAGATGAATTTTGGGTCAATGCGATGCATGAGGAACTTGAACAATTTGTTAGGAATGATGTGTGGGATTTGGTTCCTAGACCTAATAATGTGAATGTTATTGGAACCAAATGGATTTTTAAGAACAAAACTGATGAATCTGGAATTGTTGTGAAAAATAAAGCAAGGCTAGTTGCTCAAGGGTATACACAAATTGAAGGTATTGATTTTGATGATACATTTGCTCTTGTTGTCCGAATCAGTCCGACTTTTACTTGACATTGTGATAGGATCGGTTAGGGGGGTAATCGTTGAGTTACAATAGCTCGGTTCTTGAAATATTGAACACCGATGAATTAAATCGAGTTTGGTGTTCAAACCAAGCGGAAAATACTCGAAATAATCCTTCATAGAAACCGAATAAATATTTTGTAAACCATTTAAAATATATGCAGTTAAAATATTCAGTTGAAGCATTTTATCAAACACTTGGTATACAATATTTTGGTATTTGAAGAAGACATAAAATGCTTCAACAATGCATCTTTAAAACTAATGGAAATGTTAATTAAATGCAATAAACAAATAGACACGAATTTGTTTATGGATGTTCGGAGATTTCAAACACTCCTACGTCACCCCTTCTTCCCCTTGGGAAGGATCCACTAGATGACTTTGATTTATACAACTACTTGTACAAACCCATTCCGGAAGGGCAGCACCCAACTAGAACTCCTAGCACTCAAGATTGTAGGCAGCACCTCACAATCAGCATATTGTTTAATGTCTCATATGCAAAGACTACATACACAAGTTTATTGTCTTTGTGCAAGACTCACTCAACTAAAATTTGAAGTTCAACTCTTTTGTATATGTGTGAGTGATTGTGTGGGAAGAATTTATCATTTACAGTATATATCTCAAATGTATCCTCACACAAGGGCTTGTGCTCTCAACTAGCTGATTTCTTCATGCTAACTGCCCATGCTTTGAATCCCCTTCAAAAGCTCTTGTTTGATCTTCAAGATGTTGTATTTATAGGCTCCAACACTGATATATACGTTAGACACAAGAATATGACCGTTGGAAAGTTTCTGTGCTGTTTCCGAGATTGCAACGGTCAAATTCAGCTTGCTGGGCATTTTCCCGACTGGTCAACTCTGGTCAACCGGTCAACTCTGGTCAACTCAACTGGTCATTCAGTCGGACTGGTTCAGTTGGTCAGGTTCAGTTCAATTGGTTCAGTTGGACTGGTTCAACTGGTCTTCAGCTGGTTCAGTTTCAGCTGGTGTGCTGAAATCAGCCTAGCTGATTTCAGTTTGTGCAGAACCAGTAGCTTCATCGTCATTTATCAGCATCATAAGCTTCGATTCAAACTTTGACTTATAAGAATGATTTGTAGATCATTGTCTTAGATTTCCAACGCATACTGAATAGCTTCGTTTCGATAACCGAGCTGAGAGATATGACCAAAATACGGCAGCTGCTCAAACACAACTGATTGCTGTTTTCGTGTGATCAGTTCGGTAATTGAGCGATCAGTTAGACCATGATAACATCCGATTTTGCCCAACTGACCTGATATACGATATGTTCCAAATTGAGTTTTCTAATCAGTCCATTTAGAGGATTGTCATTTGGATAAACCAGTTGAGAGATATCATCAAAATACCGAAGCTCGCCAGAAATTCAGTTTGTGCAAAATTCAGTTCAGCTTGCTTCTTGTGTTTGCAACTTCACACCTGAGTAAATATGTTAGAAACACAATAACAAGTTTTGTTAACATCAAAATCAAGATTGCGAACTTGAAAAGTTCCAACAATCTCCCCCTTTTTGATGATCACAAAACTTGGATAAACAATCAACTCAACTAACATATTTCTCCCCCTTTTTGTGTGAATCAAAAAGTCGTATTTTCAAAATATTTTAAACAAAATTTTCTCCCCCTCAATATTTAAAAAATTAACACCATTTAATTTTTAATGAGTTCTCCCCCTATATTTTTGAAATTTTGAAAAATGTAAAAGAAAAGGGATAACAAACCAATTTTCTCCTTGGCTCATTTTCTGCTGCAGCACATATGCTCCGCTTTCAACGAATAAACTGTATTTTCTCTTGCATAATTAGGCTGCAAATTTTATACCGTTGTAAACCTCTATGAGTCTAGTTTGCAACGCAAAAAACAGTTCGTCATTTGGACACTCGAGCAAGGAGATATGCCATTTTTCCCATGGTCGCTACAAGCTGCGCGAAAATTCAGTTTTGCATATATATGTGTAAAAAATCTGAAATTTCGAATTTTAAACATCAAAATCAGTTTCAATGTTCTTTCAAGAACACCCGCTCTGATACCACTTGATAGGATCGGTTAGGGGGGTAATCGTTGAGTTACAATAGCTCGGTTCTTGAAATATTGAACATCGATGAATTAAATCGACTTTGGTGTTCAAACCAAGCGGAAAATACTCGAAATAATCCTTCGTAGAAACCGAATAAATATTTTGTAAACCCTTTAAAATATATGCACGTTGAATGAGTTAAAATATTCAATTGAAGCATTTTATCAAACACTTGGTATACAATATTTTGGTATTTGAAGAAGACATAAAATGCTTCAACAATGCATCTTTAAAACTAATGGAAATGTTAAGTAAATGCAATAAACAAATAGACACGAATTTGTTTATGGATGTTCGGAGATTTCAAACACTCCTACGTCACCCCTTCTTCCCCTTGGGAAGGATCCACTAGAAGACTTTGATTTATACAACTACTTGTACAAACCCATTCCGGAAGGGCAGCACCCAACTAGAACTCCTAGCACTCAAGATTGTAGGCAGCACCTCACAATCAGCATATTGTTTAATATCTCATATGCAAAGACTACATACACAAGTTTATTGTCTTTGTGCAAGACTCACTCAACTAAACTTTGAAGTTCAACTCTCTTGTATATGTGTGAGGGATTGTGTGGGAAGAATTTATCATTTACAGTGTATATCTCAAATGTATCCTCACACAAGGGCTTGTGCTCTCAACTAGCTGATTTCTTCATGCTAACTGCCCATGCTTTGAATCCCCTTCAAAAGCTCTTGTTTGATCTTCAAGATGTTGTATTTATAGGCTCCAACACTGATATATACGATAGACACAAGAATATGACCGTTGGAAAGTTTCTATGCTGTTTCCGAGATTGCAACGGTCAAATTCAGCTTGCTGGGCATTTTCCCGACTGGTCAACTCTGGTCAACTCAACTGGTCATTCAGTCGGACTGGTTCAGTTGGTCTGGTTCAGTTCAACTGGTTCAGTTGGACTGGTTCAACTGGTCTTCAGCTGGTTCAGTTTCAGCTAGTGTGCTGAAATCAGCCTAGCTGATTTCAGTTTGTGCAGAACCAGTAGCTTCATCGTCATTTATCAGCATCATAAGCTTCGATTCAGACTTTGACTTATAAGAATGATTTGTAGATCATTGTCTTAGCTTTCCAATGCATACTGAATCGCTTCGTTTCGATAACTGAGCTGAGAGATATGACCAAAATACGGCAGCTGCTCAAACACAACTGATTGCTGTTTTCGTGTGATCAGTTCGGTAATTGAGCGATCAGTTAGACCATGATAACATCCGATTTTGCCCAATTGACGTGAAATACGATTTGTTCCAAATTGAGGTTTCTAATCAGTCTAATTGGCGGATTGTCATTTGGATAATCCAGTTGAGAGATATCATCAAAATACCGAAACTCGCCAGAAATTCAGTTTGTGCAAAATTCAGTTCAGCTTGCTTCTTGTGTTTGCAACTTCACACTTGAGTAAATATGTTAGAAACACAATAAAGTTTTGTTAACATCAAAATCAAGATTGCGAACTTGAAAAGTTCCAAACATTGCTTGTCACATTGACATAAAACTATATCAAATGGATGTGAAAAGTGCATTCCTGAACGACATTTTGAATGAAGAAGCTTATGTAAGCCAACCTAAAGGATTTGAAAATCCACACCACCCGGACCGTGTCTACAAGTTGAAAAGGCACTTTATAGACTGAAACAAGCTCCACGAGCATGGTATGATAGGCTTACTGAATATTTGCTTGACTTGGGCTTCAAACGAGGTGAGGTTGATAAAACCCTTTTTATTCAAAATTCGAAGCATGATATTCTTGTGTGTCAAATTTATGTGGATGACATCATTTTTGGTGCTTCTTCTCAAAAGCATGTTGATGATTTTGTTAAATGCATGTCTACCACATTTGAAATGAGCGTGGTAGGAGAATTAAGTTTCTTTCTTGGATTGCAAATTAAACAAATGCATGATGGTATTTTTCTGTGTCAATCCAAGTATGCTAAGAATTTGGTAAAGAAATTTTCTGCCGAGAACACTAAACACATGAAAACTCCAATGGGGTCGGCTGAAAATTGTCGAAAGACGATGTTGCCGCAGGTGTTTACAACACCCAGTATCGCAGCATCATAGGAAGTCTTCTTTACTTGAGTGCAAGTTGTCCCGACATTATGTTTAGTGTATGTTTGTGTGCCAGGTACCAGGCTGATCCTAAAGTCACTCATTTAAAAGTTGTCAAAAAAATTTTGAGATATATATCTGGAACAGTTGACTTAGGTTTTTGGTACACCAAAGAAATAAACACCAATTTAGTGGGTTTTAGTGACGCTGACTGGGGGGGAAACCTAGATGATAGGAAAAGTACCACTGGTGGATGTTTTTATCTTGGTAACAATTTGGTGTCATGGTATAGTAGAAAGAAAAATTGTGTGTCTCTGTCCACTGCTGAATCTGAATATGTTGCAGCTGCTAGTTGCTGCTCACAACTCTTGTGGATGAATCAAATGATTAAAGATTATGGTTTCAACAGTGACACCTTAATTGTATACTGTGACAACTCAAGTGCAATTGATATTTCGAAAAATCCAGTACAACGCTCTCGAACGAAACACATTGACATTAGACATCATTTTATTCGAGATTTAGTTGAGAAGGGTACAATTCGAATGGAATTTATTGGAACTGAGAACCAACTGGCTGATATTTTTACAAAACCATTGGATTTTGAGAGATTTTCTAATCTTAGGAAGTCTCTCAGCTTGTGTGCACAATAATCACTCACGGATGTTGTCCTGGGTGTTACAACACCTGAGGACAACACTCAGCATGCATGTGCATTTTATTAGGATGTCAGACATATTGCATTCATCCTGTTTTGTGTGAAGCCTGTACATGTGAAGGATATTGAATGGTGTGCTCTCAGTTGAGAATCAAACTTTCTAACAAAATTCTCTGGAGTGTGGATTATGCTTAATCTAAGTCAGTGAGTAACTAAGGATGTTCGTGTATCACATGATCTTGTCCAATGTGGAAAATGACTTGGAAAAGTCTCGAGCAATAAGGTGAAAAACAGAAAAGAGGAGAAAAATAGAACAAAAATGTTTAGAAGAAAATGGAAAAAGCTACCTGTGGAGTCCAATGAAGACCGTTCTTCTAGAGTGGGAGCTACCACTTCTAAATCAAAATACAGATGGAAAAAGCAACCTAGAGGAGTCCAATGAAGACCGTTCTTCTAGAGTGGAAGCTACCACGTCTGAATTAAAATGTTCAAGAAAGTTTGAGTCCAAATTGTGAGTGTTGCCAGGAGGTGTTGCCAACACTCAAAGTACAGACTGATCACAGTTTGATCACATGCTTGTGTATTTTATTTTTGATCATATTTTAGGCATAAATTTAAGTCATTCGTTCTGCTGTTATGTGAATTCATCAAGTCCAGTGGGCTATCAGATTTTAATTCATGAAATCCTAAGAAAACCCTAACCAATTTTATTTTGAAATATCTTGATATATAACTGTTTGTGGGGTTAATTCGACGTGGTGTTTTATCCTGACGGATGTCTTGAGATAATGATTGCACTGTTTCAGAAAGTTACCGTTGGGTGAGAGTCAAAAATTGATTTGGAAAGGTGCTGCAGTTGCGGCTCACCAGAATGTTACCGTTGGAGGGGTGTATTTAAATGATTAGGATTGAATTAGGATTAACTTTAACGCTTTTTAATTTCCCCCATATTTTACGATTTCTCCTGCTATCACTATTCGTTTTCTGCGCGAATTAACTCTGTTCCTCGCAATTTTCTGCGTTCTTCGAACTACTTTACTCTCTTTATTCTTGATTTTGCAGATGACTAGCTTTGATCCTCACGACATTAGGAGTGAAATGGCTGTGAGCATGCATAGAGAGTCACATGACACAACACCCACCGCCGAAGCCAATGTTGAGGGTCTGGAAATTGTGGGTGTGCCAGAAGAACCAACTCCGCTGGAAGTAATCGCCCCTGGTGAACCTGGGAACGAGATCAACATTGAGACTCTGCCGGATTTTGAAGCCCTGAATAAAGCTTTTCCCCTGGCTCCTATGCGCCGAAGGTCAAAGAGACAAGCAGGGTTTGATCCTGACTTTGTGCCAACCAAGAAACCACGGGCCTCTACCTCCTCAAATCTTCTGGACCCTGACTTCTCATCTTGAGATGACTCTGATGATGATGATTTTGAGTTGGGGGCTTGCCCCAAACCAACTGTTGCTGCAAAAGAATCCAATCCTACTTCTGATGTTCAAGAGCGAAACCCCGTCACAAATCAACAAAATGTTGCAAAAGAAATCTTCCCTGCTGAGCCTGAAGAAGATGAACAATCTCTGGCCGAGTTTCTTGCTCAACTTAAAGAAGAAAAGGCTGCCAAGAAACAAGTTTCTAAGGATAATGAACCTAATTCAGAAATGATGAGGAAATTTGAGGAAAACAGACCTGGAGCTTCTGATGATTCCTCTTCATCCTCTGTGTTTGATTTTGAGTCTGAGGAACAAAATGATGCTGAATCTGAAGATATTGGCTCTGAAGAAGACGAGTCTTCTGAAGATGTTGCTGCTACTGCTGCCGGTGTTGAGGTGGATGTTGACAACACCAAGCACAACATAGACTCTGCTGACTATGATTTAATTGAATCTTTTTCCCCCAAATTTTATTCTGAGGATGTCTTGGCATTGTGGCCGTTGTTTGTTCATAGAGAGCTGATTGAGGAGAAAAATATTGATATTGATGCATATGGGAAACACAACTTTATTGAGTTTCTTAAGAACCAAAGGTTGCTATCCACTGTCACTACTGTTATGCCCTACTGCCGCCGTGTAGTATTGGAATTCTACTGCAATCTCCTGGGCAGTGTTGGAGATGAGGAATCGGTGAAGTATGGGAGAGTGTTTGTTCGTGATCGTATCTACAAGTTCTCCCCTTCTGTGATCAATGCATTCTACAACACTCCTGATGTTGAGGAAGTTGAAGAGAACCTGGACATACATGATGTAACCTCTGTGCTCACTGGAGGCCTGATCAAAGTGTTCCCTGACCATCCCAAGAAGTTGAGTGCTGCCAATCTCACTTCTTTTTTCTCTGTACTACACAAGACCTCAATTTGGAATTGGACACCGTCAACCAATTCTACTACTGTGACCAGATCTCAGGCCCTGGTGTTTTTTGCTATTGGTACTGGAAGGGCCTTTAACTTTGGAAAGCTGGTGTTCAAGATAGCATTGCAATATGCTGAAGGAGACTTCAAGAAAACCAAGCTGCCTTACCTTTCACTGATTTATGGAATCTTGGAATCTCAAGGTTTCATTAGGGATATTGATGAAGATCACTGTCCTGTCGGAGAGTCTCTGAAGATCACTGTCCTGTCAAAGAGTCTCTGAAGATCTCTCCTGCTTATTTCAAAGGCAACAGAAAGATCGATCTGTCGTGGCTACATTCTAGGGTTGCTCCGGATGTTGGCAACACTGATGATACAACATCTGAACTTGTGCCTGAGACGGCTGAATCGCCACCTACAGAGGTCTCTCCTACTGGTTATGTAACATTGTCTATCTCCTACATCAAGCTCAGATTGCCTATGGTCGACAACAAATAGAAAATGCCAAGAAGACCATTGAATATTATGAAAATCAAGTGGCTGAGTATGAGCTTCTGCTGGATGTTGGTGTACATTCTGGACAAAAAGGGGGAGTAGATATTGCTGGAACTAGTGGAGCAAAAATGGCTGATGATGATGCTGGCAGTAATGAAGGCGACTGAGATTTTGGTTTTATGAAACTGTGGTTTTGGTACTTTAGCTGTTTTTATCTGATCTTAGTGTCTCCTGTTTAATGTTTTTAGTTTCTCCTGATTAATGAACTGTCTCGATGTTATGATCTGAATGTTACAACATCTAACATACAACATCTAACTGGGTTTGTGTTCAGGGGAGGCTAAACGATAGAATTCAGGGGGAGTCAACCAAAGTTGGCTGATTCACTGATTTGCTAACTCAGGGGGAGTTGAGCCATATAACCATTTTTGGGTTGGTTTGTCCAGAAAGGCAAAAATGGGGAGATTGAAAGGAATTTTATTTCTTGATATTTTTTCCTTTTTAATATCTTTAATGTTTTGCCTTCCTAGACATGAGAATAATCTCGAAATGATGATATGATCTCGTGTAGATTTATATGACCAACAATATCTTTACGATATGATATAATCTTTAAGATATGATATCCTTGCTTTAAAAGAGTTTGTTTCCTAATGAAATTGTTTTCCATGTTTAACATGTCTAAGAAGAGAAGTTAGTATAAATAGGAGAAGAAGATACAGAGCTAATAACTTTTTGGAGAGACGAACTCATACGAAGAGAGGTTGTTTGCTTGAAGCAATCTCGCATCGTTGATAAAGTGTTGCTGTGAAGTGCTGATAACATCTGAAGACAACACCTAATCACTCTTTTGATTAGTGCGTTTATTTTTGAAGACTTCTCACTTCTCAGTTGATGCATCCTATGTATTTTGGTTATACGATTTGCTAAGGCTTTAGGATGCAATTTGTTACTCGCCTTAATAAGGGAGTTGTTTGATTCTTTCACTAGTATTGGTTTTTGTAAACTTACAAGTTTTTCTAATGAATTATTTTGCCATGAGGCACCGCACAAGTATTTTATACTTGTGCATAATTTATATCGTCTCTCGTACTGTTATCATTCTGGTTGTGTGTTAATGTGTTAAAATATAATTTCCGCTGCATGTTGTCGTGGGTGTTACAACACGTACATTCTGATACACACAACACTCACTCTCATCACATTTACCCTGTGGAAACGGAACTTTCAGATTGGATGGAGCTTGGGAACATCCATTAAGGTGACCTTGTGTTGTTCGAGCAAGTAAAATATGGTAACAGAATAACCATGGGACCGAGTACTACATTTGATCATGAAAAGAAGATTGAGAACATGATATTTGAATAGTTCACATTGATTTTGGATTCAATGGTCATCATCATCATGAACTTTTCAGATGTGACTTTATCAAAGTCTGGTAATTTTTCCAGAAAATACTTGATCACAGGATCATTGTGTAACCTAACTCCATGTTCAAATCTTTATTCGAATAGGTGGGGTATGCGAGTGGATAACCGAAAAGAGAAAATTTGTTTGTGCAATGTACAACATTTCCTCTCGGGAGATTGGCGCAAAAAGCCAAACCAACGAATATAAGATCAAAAGTCGTTGCAAATATTTGCTGAGACATGATGAGGTTGATTCCTTGGATAGTGCAGATAACGTTGCCATGTTTCATCTTGGTAGTTGCAAAGAACTCGTTGAGCACTAGCTCAGAAACCTTGGTGCTACAACCCGAAAATGCGGAGATATGCAGCTTCCAGCACTCTTAACATGTTGACCATGGCCTCATACTTCACAGACAAGACCGATTCAAAGTGAACCATGGGAGTGTTGGATGAGTAACTTATCAATTTCAGAGAATTCTCTATAGTGGTTTGAAATAACATGAGAATCAGTTAGAGTTCAATAGAGAAAATAAAGTGCAGAAAATTGTCCAAGTGTTTGCAAAGAGAAAAGAGTATCTAACAATGAGTATATATATATGACCCGATATGATAGATATGACAATCCATGTTTCTTCATGTCAGAGGTTTAAATTTGAAATTTAAAAAGTGATTTTTGCAGTTGATATATCCACGTTATGAAATAGTTTTACATGCGAACAAAAACCGATTAACCAATAATACGGTATTTTAAATAAATCAAATATTTGATCGTTTAAGCATAGTGGACCTTTCGTTAGGATAACTATGTGTTAGAGAGAGAAGTAGTCAAATCATATGATGAAGTCAAGTTTTCACAAACTCTAGGTGGAATGGTTAGAGTTGCTTACCAGCTTGGCGAATTGTCCCCATAAATTTATTCATTTGATTTAAATCTACTAAGAAAAGAATATTATGAAATTAATAAAACTTAGTGTCGGGTGATGGCTTAGTGAAGATGTCAACGACTTGTTGATCTGCTGAGATGTACTCTAGCCAGATGTCCTTTTTTATCACATGATCTAGGATAAAATGATGTCTTATATTAATATGTTTGAATTGAAAGTGCAATACATGGTTGTATGTCATTATAGAAATTGTGTTGCTACATAAAAACGGAGATCCAATAGCTTGAATACCACGGTCTCTCAATTGTTGTTGAATCCATAAAAGTTGTGCACAACAACTCTCTGTGGCTAGATACTCACCTTCAGCCGTAGATGTAGCAACTGAAGTTTGCTTTTTATTGAACTATGATATTAGTCTGTTTTTGACATGATCCAGTGATGCTCTTCCTATCAATCTTGCAATCTGCATAATTTGCATCTGAATAGCTAATGAGGTTAAACCTTGAGTCTTTGAGAGGCAAATTACCCACAAAAAGTGATACAAATCTGACCAGGCATGACGTGATAAATCTTGGGAAGAGATTTAAAAAGGTATGTTGTCTCGATCGTACAAGCTTAATGATAATTAAAGATGAAGAATGAAACATATTCAAATGCTTGAAGGAGTTCAAGGAATCATTTCATGAAGACGTCTATAGCAACAAAGCATTCAAGTGAAAAATGACCACGAAAGGCAGCTAGGACCCTCCCCAGCGGTGCAACTGTTTTGCCCCAGCGTGATTATGTGCGAGGGTAGCTTGCCCTAGAGTCCAGAATTCCCCACCACAGCACGCCGCAGTGCATATTTGAAGATGGAAACCCTAACCTACTATTTTTTGTTTTATTTTTCCACATAAACACATTGTAAAAAAATTATTGAAGATTGAATATATTTCTTTGATTGTTCTCTAAAGAAATTCAAAGTTTTGCTTTGCACCAACAAAAATCAAACTTATCAAATATTTAATCTTTGTGAAGTTTATCGATTGTTCTTCACTCAGATTCTCAAAGATAAGTTCTTTGAAGGTTCGTTTGAGATTAGTTACTTATCTTAGTGAATATTTGTTGCTAAGTTTTTTGTAGCTTAGAGGTGAATATCACAAACCTTTACTTGTTTGAAAAGGATTGGGACAATCCAACATTCTTTATTTCATCGAATCGAGGGTGTGACTCCGTTTTTTAGGGCATTTGATTTTCGTGTTTTAAGAATCCCAGCATTTGGTATCAGACATTTTGGTTCCATTTGATTCAAATAAGTATCTCGTTTTTCAATATCATATCTACGTTGTTCTATCTTTTTGTTTTCAGATCTGCGTGATTCTATCGTTATTTGTCGCTTCGTGAATCTTGTGATTCTCAAAATTTTGTGAGTTGTTCTTGGTATTTCGAGTGGCATAAATCATTCTTGTGAAAATCCAAAAAAATATAGAAAAAATACGAAATTTTTGCTATTATTTAGCATTGATATTTTATTCTTAGTTCTTTGTGAGTCATATTCAAGTGTTTCTCACATTAAAAAAAATATGTTCAAATTTCTTGGCTTTGCGCAGTTCAAATGAGAAAGTTGGGAGTGTCCACGGGTTGAATTTATTAGTTTGATATATACAAATACAAAGCTTAAGTGCACATTTGAGAGAACTCTTAACTTCGAGTGCAAAATACTTGAATGCAAGCGTTTATTGGAGTGATTCGTGAGTATTTGTAGTGAGTCGAAAAAAAAGAGTAGAGTGAATTTTCTTTGGAGTCACTGTGAGAATTCGGGTGAGGAATATTTTAATTCTACAAACGTTCTTGTAGATACAATGTCCGAAAGAAAAAATGGAGAAGGATGTAGGAGATGGCTCGGACCAAGAAATTCCAATGTCCAAATGCGGTCGTTATTAGGTGATATCACTAGGATAATGAGGGCCGAGTTGGCACCATTACGCAAGAGAGTGGGAAGGTTGGAGGTTAGTACAAGTGGGAGCAGGTCTAAGCCTAAAAATGTAGGTAGAGGCAAAGACGAGGTGAAATTTAAGCCTTTACGTAATAAGTATAGACAAATTGGTGGGGATAGGATAATGAGAGGATTTGATGGGAATAGAGTGTCGTACACGAGTCGGGATGATGATAGGCGACTCAGAGAAAGCATATACTAAGTGGCACAAAGATGACAGTACCACTTTTCAGTGGGGGAGCCGATCCAAAGGCGTACCTTGAGTGGGAGGAGAGGATGGAGTGTATCTTTGGGAGCCGGGATTAAACGGAAGCAATGAAGGTAATACGAGCTTGTAGCGAGTTTACCGACTATGATATTACTTGGTGGGTTAACTTAGTGCGGGATAAGAGACGATGTGGAACACGACACACTTATCTAAATGGAATTTACCAGTTTGCAGAACACGACAAACTTATCTAAATGGAATCCAGTTGCACGCATTAAGGAAAATCTTTTTGTCAGTCAAAAGACAATAATGGACTTTGCATCAGAGCTCAAAGATAAGGCATTCTAGAATAACTATCAGAAAGGACAAAACAAATATCGAGGAATGAATTCAACTGAAACAAGCATATTTCATGAGTCTTGATGTACGATCGCATTGCTGTTATAAATATAGACCACGATCATCAACAATTATAGAGAGTGTGAAAAACATAGAAGAAAGGGCACGCTCAATTCAATTCATATCAACTTACTAGAAGCAATCAGCCTAGAGGAAATACTTTAACGTGTTATCAGCTTAGATTAGAAGCACAAATCTTTCACTGTGTGAGAACACTTTCGTGTTGTATTCAGAGATAAGTTCACATACACACACCACCAGTCTCATATACAGGGAAAAGAGTGTATTGAATAGCTGAGTGAGTTGCAAAAAGACGTAAAACTTGTGTATGTAGTTTTTAACACATAGATGTTAAACAAGTGTTGGTTGGAAGGTGTTACCTTCAGTTTAGGTTAAGAGTTCAGTTTAGGCAGTAGTGTAAGTCCTAAGCTGAGTGAGTTTGTGAAATGTGTTGTATAAATCAAAGTCTTCTAGTGAAACTTACCTGAGGTGGTAGAAAGGGTGATGTCAATATTGTCTTTACAATTGACAACGGAATAAAATTACAATCAATAGTTTGCGGAAGCGAAACAAAAGAAAGATTAAAAATCTTGATCCTTGCTCTTTTCGTTTGATCACCATCCCCAGAATGCTTCATGTTCCTCCTCATTCATTTGCTCTTCATTCCTATATGGTGAGAGATGTAAAGGGTGAGTGTTTTGGGAACCATTCAGCAAGTGGGGGCCGATCGATTTCCACGATTATATATAGATATAATTTTAAATCATATTTTAACATACATTCAAAACTTATTGCATTGACTTATCATAATAGAACCAAATCAAATTCGAAATATGAGACAAAGATTATCAGACGATTCAGAGCAGATCAAATCAGAGCAAACACAATATCAGATGATTCAGAGCAGATCAAATCAGAGAAAACACAACACTGTTACTCATCTCATTTCTCATGGTCAAATGGTCCCCAATATGTTAGTCCTCTAAGGGTCGAGGTCAGAACACAGTTTATACCTACTGATTGGGTCCAAACAAAACACAATTTTATACCCACTGATGGGAGCCAAAACACAGTTTTATACCCACTGATGGGGTCCAGACAGAATTACAATTATCTTTCCATTTCAAATTCGAATTGTAACAGTGTATCACATAATCAAATTTATCGAACAAAATTTATCAGGATTTTGAGCGAATTCAGCGGAATCAAAGAATATCGAAATCAGAAAAGAACATAACATTCATCGATCAGGATTTTAAATCATATAAGAATTGATTTTTGAATATAAGGACACACATAAAATCATGTCATGTTGTATTTATGCAAATTTTAAATTACAAGAAAATACGTAACAAAAACCCTTTTACCGAAATTCGAAGGTGTACTTCGAAATTTGCCGAAACTCGGAAGGGCAAAGCTTGCTGAAATTCGGACAGGTGATGGTCGAACTTGGACAGGACTTCACGATAATAATATTGACGATTCTAGCACGAGAATGCCAGCACAAGCTTCCTTTCTTCCCCTTTTCCTATCGGCGGCCGAGATCTTCTTGGTGAGAGTGAGGAGCCGAAACTTTTATTGCTTTTTGGGTGTGGTTTCTTCATCACATTGAGGTGGTATTTATAGGTGAAGGTTGGTCTTTTCCCCTCCCCATGGCCAGCCACTTGAGACCCAAACAAAGCCATCAATGTGGTCAAGGCTATCCAAGCATCAAAGGTCATCTTGATCAACTCAAAGGTTATCTCTTACTTAATAAATTTTTCCTTTCCCTTAGCTCATCTTTTAGCTCCATTTTTTGTTCTTTTAGGACAAGAAAAGTTGAGCTTCTTGTGCTAAAAGACTGAGTTCATGAGCTGGGGTTTTACTCATGTAGTGACCCGTTCCAGAATCACCTACTAGTTGAGAACTAAGCATGCAATTAACTTAATTAATAATAATCAGAGATAACAGCGGAAAATACCAACAAATGATAGCTATACAACCCAATCGAAATCAGAACAACTCAAAATATATTCGGTACAACCATATCGAAATAGAATAGTACTGAAACTAAACCAATCAGATACTCACTGTCCTCCTCCTGCTCTTCCCGAGCTGTCCAACCTGAGGCCTGCCCCGTGGGAATGGGGTGTCCAAGATAAACAAAAACCGAGGACGTGAGCGATAAGAACGCCCAGTACAAAAGCATGAGTATACAAACCTATATGAAATGCACATGCTATGATATGATACCAGGGTAGTCAAGGAACAGGAGTAACAAAGGATCTCAAAATGCTCAGTCTAGAGGCGCCAAGTGGATAGTGCCGCGCGGTCCAACCTCTGGGTCACTGCATCCACTGCAAGAACAGACGTGGACCTAAAATGTCCCGGACCACCGAAGCCCTCCCGACCCGTCGGCCACTGTGTACTCTCGGTGTCCATGCGTCCACAAGACAAGACAGGGCTGAGCGGCCCCACAAGATATAGCTTATCTCGAAAGAGATACAGCTCAACAGTAAAGGCTATCTCGAAGAAGATACGGCTCAACATGAAATGCAACGTGCAGTAATAAACGTGACATAATAGCATGCATCATATGACATACATCAATGCACCACATAATCATGCAACACATATAAGAATGTATACTCAACCAGGATATCTCGGATAGTACTTTCGTACCTCTATCACAGCAATCCTAATCCACTGGAATAACCAGACAACAGGTCTAGTCCAAGCCTATTCATCAAGTGAAAACCATCACTAAAACTTATCTACCAGACTTAACTAGATAATCCTGAGATAATACTGATACAATTCCAAACCTTCGTCCGTCGCTAGCCCACTGATGCCGCTACCTCCCAACTAGAGCACAGCTCCGCTACAAGACCAGCAGCTCCCCGCTAGTGCCCGAACCTCGGAAAAAGACTAGAATCTCACAGAAACGACTGAAATGCTATGGAACTCTCTGAATTGGCGAGTCACAAATGAAGCCTCGCGCCTCTATTTATAGCCAATGTTCGGACGATCCGAACCATGTCGGAAGCTCCGATCCGGCACACTTCGGACGGTCCGAACTCTGATCGGACGATCCGATCCTTGCATGCCTTCCACGAGTACAGCCACCTGTCTCGGACGATCCGAACCCCAATCGGATGATCCGAACCTTACCACGTGTCCAGAACCCTTCCACGTGTCCAGCCACCTGTCTCGAACGGTCCGACACCTGGCTCGGACGATCCGAACCCCAATCGGATGATCCGAACTCATCGGACGATCCGAACTCATCGTACGATCCGAACTTGTTCGGTCCTTCCGATCCCACCGAAAATATAATTAATCCGATAATTACCCAATTTGGAATTCGGGCTACTACATTCTCCCCCCCTTAAAAGATTTCGTCCTCGAAATCAAGTTTATAGGATGAACAAAACTGAAATAACAACATTGTTACCCTCAAAATCTAAGGGACAACCCATCACTAGACGCTTAGCTAACACCGAATGACCCATCGGAGTAGAAACGGAAAGAATGACATCAAGAGAAACATACAGTAACTAATGACGCTTAACAAATCGTGCAGAAATGAATGAATGCGATGCTCCGGTATCAATAAGAACAAAAGCAGGAATACCGCATAAACGAAAAGTACCTGCTATGACTCTCTTAGTCATCTGCAGCCTGATCCTGGTTCAGCGCAAATACCTGACCTTGGGCACGAGGTCGAAGATTCGAACTACCCACTGCCTGACCCTGCCTCCTCTGCTGAACATTCGTCTGAGATCCGGAACCAGATCTTGCTCCACCTCGCAACTGAGGACAATACTTCTTAATATGCCCCATCTCTCCGCACTGAAAACAAGCTCCCGCGACTGATCGGCATTGCTCCGAGGAATGGTTCTTCCCACAATGCACACAAGCATCCTTCTTATCACCAAAGCGGAAAACACCGCTAGACCGTGATCCAGATCCAGAAGAAGAAGAACCAGATTTCTTGAACGACTGAGACCTAGGGCTCAAAGTACTCGGAGGTCTAGAAGAAAGAATAGCCCTACCACGCTGGAGACTGATCTCTGCCTGGCGACACCGGTTTACTAATCCATCATACGAAGTAGGATTATCACAGACAGTGACTCGATCAAAGATCTCCTGGTTAAGGCCCTGAAGGAAATGATCATACTTGGCCTCAGAACTGCCACTGATATGAGGCGCAAAGGGTAACAACTCGAAGAATTTTTGCTGATACTCATCAACAGACATACTACCCTGCTAAAGGTTCAGGAGCTCAATCGTCTTCGCCTGGCGAAGGGCTGGAGGAAAATACAGCTGCATGAAAGCTGCACGGAAATCGGCCCAAGTCACCCTACCCTGGGACTGGACTATCGGCGCAGAAGTCGATCGCCACCACTTGCGCGCACGGCCCTCGAGAAGAAAACTAAGGGTCTCTATCTTCTGCTCCTCGGTGCACTGGAATGCACGGAAACAACTCTCCATGCGCTCAATCCAATCCTCAGCATCATCGGGAGTCTCACCACCAACTAAAGGCTTAGGCCCCATCTGAATAAAACGATGCAAATCAAAACGCCTAGAACCATCCCGACGATGACGATGTTCACGATGACGCCTACGATCGTCCTGGTCACCCCAACGACCTACACTTCCCTGACTACTCTCATCACCAAAGTGGTCAGCCATCGCTACAAGATAGAATAGGGAAAATGGTAAAATGGTCAACGGAAATCCCAAAACAGAATCTATATCCCAAAATCATACGCATGCTCTGATACCATAAATGTAGTGACCCGTTCCAGAATCACCTACTAGTTGAGAACTAAGCATGCAATTAACTTAATTAATAATAATCAGAGATAACAGCGGAAAATACCAACAAATGATAGCTATACAACCCAATCGAAATCAGAACAACTCAAAATATATTCGGTACAACCATATCGAAATAGAATAGTACTGAAACTAAACCAATCAGATACTCACTGTCCTCCTCCTGCTCTTCCCGAGCTGTCCAACCTGAGGCCTGCCCCGTGGGAATGGGGTGTCCAAGATAAACAAAAACCGAGGACGTGAGCGATAAGAACGCCCAGTACAAAAGCATGAGTATACAAACCTATATGAAATGCACATGCTATGATATGATACCAGGGTAGTCAAGGAACAGGAGTAACAAAGGATCTCAAAATGCTCAGTCTAGAGGCGCCAAGTGGATAGTGCCGCGCGGTCCAACCTCTGGGTCACTGCATCCACTGCAAGAACAGACGTGGACCTAAAATGTCCCGGACCACCGAAGCCCTCCCGACCCGTCGGCCACTGTGTACTCTCGGTGTCCATGCGTCCACAAGACAAGACAGGGCTGAGCGGCCCCACAAGATATAGCTTATCTCGAAAGAGATACAGCTCAACAGTAAAGGCTATCTCGAAGGAGATACGGCTCAACATGAAATGCAACGTGCAGTAATAAACGTGACATAATAGCATGCATCATATGACATACATCAATGCACCACATAATCATGCAACACATATAAGAATGTATACTCAACCAGGATATCTCGGATAGTACTTTCGTACCTCTATCACAGCAATCCTAATCCACTGGAATAACCAGACAACAGGTCTAGTCCAAGCCTATTCATCAAGTGAAAACCATCACTAAAACTTATCTACCAGACTTAACTAGATAATCCTGAGATAATACTGATACAATTCCAAACCTTCGTCCGTCGCTAGCCCACTGATGCCGCTACCTCCCAACTAGAGCACAGCTCCGCTACAAGACCAGCAGCTCCCCGCTAGTGCCCGAACCTCGGAAAAAGACTAGAATCTCACAGAAACGACTGAAATGCTATGGAACTCTCTGAATTGGCGAGTCACAAATGAAGCCTCGTGCCTCTATTTATAGCCAATGTTCGGACGATCCGAACCATGTCGGAAGCTCCGATCCGGCACACTTCGGACGGTCCGAACTCTGATCGGACGATCCGATCCTTGCATGCCTTCCACGAGTACAGCCACCTGTCTCGGACGATCCGAACCCCAATCGGATGATCCGAACCTTACCACGTGTCCAGAACCCTTCCACGTGTCTAGCCACCTGTCTCGAACGGTCCGACACCTGGCTCGGACGATCCGAACCCCAATCGGATGATCCGAACTCATCGGACGATCCGAACTCATCGTACGATCCGAACTTGTTCGGTCCTTCCGATCCCACCGAAAATATAATTAATCCGATAATTACCCAATTTGGAATTCGGGCTACTACAACTCCTCCGGTGATGACGCTTTGATTATTGCGATTTCTCGTAGCATAGCTTCTCGTTGAGCTAATCTTCGAGCTTTGGAGTTACTTCCTCGAGCCATGTTAGATTATTCGCTTCCCCTCCTTATTGGAAGTTTCGCCCTCGAAACTTGGATCAGTTCGATATTTTAAAGAGATGAGGATATTGAGTGCACATCATTTCTTCTAGTTCCCAAGTTGCTTCCCGTTCAGTATGATTTGACCACCGTACTTTCACATATGTGTTTGTTCGGTGTCTCAGCACTTGATCTTTGGTGTCCACTATTCGAATAAAGACCTTTTCATATTCCAGCTCTTTGTTCAGGTTCCTCTCGATCAATAGCGGTGCAACTTTAAGGATGTGAATTAGATCTGGGACATATTTTCTTAGCTGTGAGATGTGGAAAACGTGGTGAATTTTGGACATGTTTGGTGGTAAAGCCAGTTGATAGGCTAGGGTTCCCACTTTTTCCAGTATCTTGAAGGGTCCGACATATCTATGGATTTAACTTTCCTGACTTGCGGAACCGAACCACTCCTTTCATAGGTGAGACTTTTACATAAGCTTTTTCACCGACCTCCAGTTCCAACGGTCTTCGCTTTAAATCAGCCCATCTCTTTTGTGGATCTTGAGCTGTTTTGAGTCTCTCTCTGATTATGGCTACTTTTTCAATGGTTACTCGAACAAGCTCAGGTCCAGTAATAGTCTTTTCTCCGACTTCATCCCAGTACATAGGTGTAGTGACCCGTTCCAGAATCACCTACTAATCAAAAACTAAGCATGCAATTAACCTAATTAATTATAATCAGAGATAACAGCGGAAATATGGCCAACAACAATAGTTATACAACCCAATCGAAAACGAAGTCTAGACTAACTCAAAATGAAATATCCAGTACAACCATATCGAATCAAATGGAAAACACTGAAAACTAAACCAACCAGCTACTCAACGTCCTCCTCCTGCTCCTCCTGAGCCATCCAACCTGAGGCCTGCCCCGTGGGAATGGGGTGTCCAAGAATAAACAAAACCGAGGACGTGAGCGATAAGAATGCCCAGTACAAAAGTATGAGTATACAAACCTATATGAAATGCACATGCTATGATATGATACCAGGGTAGTCAAGAAACAGGAATCACAAAGGATCTCAAAATGCTCAGTCTAGAGGCGCCAAGTGGATAGTGCCGCGCGGTCCAACCTCTGGGTCACTGCATCCACTACAAGACAGACGTGGACCTAAAATGTCCCGGACCACCGAAGCCCTCCCGACCCGTCGGCCACTGTGTACTCTCGGTGTCCATGCGTCCACAAGACAGGGCTGAGCGGCCCCAAGATATAGCTTATCTCGAAAGAGATACAGCTCAACAGTAAAGGCTACCTCAAAGGAGATACGGCTCAACATGATATGCAATATGCATCATAACTCGTGACATAATAGCATGCATCATATGACATATAACAATGCAGCAAATACTCATGCAACACATATATGAATGTATACTCAACCAGGATATCTCGGATAGTACTTTCGTACCTCTATCACAGCAAGCCTAGCCTTACGCAACACCGCTAATCAGGTCTAGCACAAGCCTACGCATCAAAAGCATACTCAATCAATACTACCATGCTCGACTAGCAAAACCAGTACTCCCTAGTACTACCAAAGGTTTAGGGTTTACCTTCGTCCGTCGACAGCCCTTTGATGTCGATTGCCTTGAAACTCAGGCGCCGCTACTCTACTACTCCTGGCAGCTCTTAGCTATCGCTCGACGAACAACTAACCCTAGAAACCTTCCAAACTCTCCAAAATGAGAGAAAACTCAAGAAATTGGCAAGTCAAAATGAGGAAATCCGAGCACTATTTATAGGCCATGTTCGGATCCTCCGAACAACACTTCGGAACGTCCGAACGCTACGTGTCCATTGGCTCTTGACAGCTCATGATCGGATCCTCCGATCATACACTTCGGACCGTCCGAACATGCATGGAAAATGACGTGTCGATCAACACTTGACACCTATGATCGGATTCACCGAACTACACTTCGGATCGTCCGAACTCTTCGGTGCTTCCGAACCCTCTTCGGTCCGTCCGATCATGACCATAGCCAAAATTACACCTTAAACCTTCTTAATCACCATTACTCCGTTAATTACCCAATTTAGAATTCGGGCTACTACATTCTCCCCCCCTTAAAAGATTTCGTCCTCGAAATCAGGCTTAGAGAATGAACAAAACGAAATAACAACATCATTAATACATCTCAATTGTTGTTGAAT